>NW_023397300.1:0-44688 GCF_011125445.2 Fundulus heteroclitus
TCTGCGGTTTACAACTTGGGTTTGTTTGATGTGGACATATTCAAGGGTATCAGAATCAGAATCAGGTTTATTTCCAAGTAGGTTTTGCACTTACAGGAATTTGGACTTGGTGTTGATGGTGCAGACAAAATAAAATAAGATAGAATAGATATATATAAGAAGCTATATAAACACAGTAGACTGTGTGTTAATGTAACGCAGAAGCTTGTAAGTCCTGAATGGGGGAGAGAGGCTGGTATATCTGTTATTTGAAGTCACTGCACAGAATGTCTGTAAAATAGAAAAGTAATTCCATGTTTACACACATGCAAATGTGTATTTGCACATACATAACAAGTTAGGTGTTTGAATCAGTTTTTTTTATCTGCAAAAACAACCAAACAAAATAAGTCAAACTCTCATTCGCTGTGTAAGCCCAGTTGAAAGAGTGGAAAGGTGTGACGGAGTGTGACTGCTGGTGCTGCTTAGACGAGGAAGTTGGACAAGATCGGGGACAGATGACAGTGAGAAAGACAGACAACAGTAGAAGAGGGAGAAAGTAAGATGCTGCCGAGTTGGTCAGTTGCCGTCACTCACCTCTGTCTTCACCTGGTAACTTTTCTGTCACCTCATGCCATCACCCTGTCACCCCATGTCCTTGCCACCCTGTCACCTATCCCCTTAGCTACTGAGACTGTCAACCCATTGTCATGCAACCGGTTTCACCCCTGACCCAAGTGTCTCCCGTACTGCAAAAAAAAAGGGAAAAAAAGACAAGGCACAGAAGGGAGGGCAGTTGCGACCGGACGTGCCTATCATCCTAGATCACACGCTGCCGACATAAATGCTACAGGGGTCACAGATTTATGAGGGTGTGTGATATTTGTGGTTACCCTCCACCCTCCCCCATCTCCTCACCTTGACCCACCTAAGTTCTGCTACTAACTCATACATAGGATGTCTGGTCGGGTCACATGGATAGAGATACATATACCCAGACTCACATGCACAATAAATTGTATTACAGAGGCCTCTTTTCTTGGAAAAAAAGAACTGTCCACGTGGCGTGGGTGTGTGTGCATGTATGTGAGCGTCTACCTGTAGTGTGGTGGGAGCTTCATGTGTATCTGTTTGTGTTTTACAAGAATACCGAGTTATAACTGACTAAAGGTGACCTCACATTTACTTCATAAAATTTAAAGAACACTGACTGGTGCTGATGGTAAATTTGGTAAATAAGAATGAATGAAAGGCATTTTTTGTGTTTAAGACTAAAACTATTATGAGCTACAAACAACATTATAGCTGGGATATGCCTGTTACCAAGGACCTTTAGTTATGTAAACAACCTCCCTCTGTTGACTCTTGATTTTTGCGGTCTGTGTAAATCCTTGTTCTTATATTTAACGCATGGGAGCTCAGAGGGGTGCAGAGGTTAGAGAAGACTGCAGGTGACTGGAAATGGGCCTGTTCAAATACTGCTGAGGAGCTACTGAAGAAGGAACTAAACCCCAAACCACTGCAGTGCTGCTCTGTGGTCAAGCATCAAGCTCTGTGGTTGTACAGGGAACGGATGCAAAACTGAAGCCTGCTGCTTCTAAGCACAGTGATCAGGTATTATTGGAAAAATAAATAGTTGCAAGTTCTTACACAGTTCTTAGAAATTGCACATTTCAAGACAAGATTTGACATGGAAAATGCTGAGTCAGCAATTATACCATAATTATTTACAGGAATGTAAATAGCACAAAGAAGAATTGAGTATGCTAAAGATGAAAATGAAAAGCTTGGTTAAGCGTAAAATTTTATCTCAGAATTAATGTACATAAAATGGCTACAAAAGCACTATATCTTTGTCGATAATCTTGAAAAAAGAAATTGTTGATAGCACATTGAAAACCAAGTGATTTAGTTAGTTTACAACAGTTAATAACTATCTAACCCCATTAAAAATACTATAAAATGATTAATGAAAAAGTAGACGTTTTCTGACTAACACCACCTCAGTAAATGTCAAGCTATCCAAGTAACCTTTTTTGACATTGGTTGTATAAAATAATAATAGGTTGTAGAATACAGCTAGCAGTCTGTTTTTTACTCAGATGTTAAATTTTCTATGTTGGAAGTTGGAAAGTGTAGCAAAGAAGTCTGGGAAATATTCAGGGTAAAAATAAGGGGTTTCGTATCAACCCTGACCTTAAAATCAAATTTGGCTTTCTTGCATATAAAATTTTACGTCTGCCAACAAGTATATATTTAAATCTGGCAAACACATATTACTAAACACCCTTGTTTAATAAACATCTTATATACAAAGGTATACAATGCAGAGAAATACATTGTTTGTAAACATGTATTGATTATGATAGGGCCTTTTTTCCATCAGTAACATCTCAGCATGGCATTTCCCGGCTCTACTTGGTCATTAGGGTTTTGTAATGCTGCTTTTCCATATTTACCCACCCGCACACAACTTCACTCGCCCCACCCGAGCTGTTCTCTAATCTACTCCTGTTTTCCACAGGCCCGGTGTGGCCAGAACATGGTGAATGCCTCCTAGGGGTGGGTTTAGCCCCACCTCTAGCTGTCAGTTTTGTGCGCTCTGCCACTGATAAGCATTACTGTGTGACATTAACACTTTAAGTAAGTCTAAGGAAGGATAAAGATGTCATGATTTAGGTTTGTGTTTGTTTTGTTTGGACAGTCTGGACTGTTTTATTCCACTTTATGCTCCACTCCTCTCAGCCACCTGTCACCATCCAATCAGCTCAGTCACCTCCCTGCCACCACTCAGCACCAGATCAACTCCACCTGCTGCAGCTAATTAGTGCCAACTCTGTTCACCTGTCACTCTGCCTACTTATAACTGCCTCACTCATCCGCTCCCTGCCAGAAAGTCTCGTCTTGTTTCCCCGCCTGCATGTGTTGTTTGCTCCAACGACTTCCCTTGACTAGAAACAAGTCATCAGCTTCTGTCTACAACTTCTGGTGACGTCTGATGTTGCCTGCAGCTCCTGTACAAGTCTGATGTCACCTGTAGCTTCAAAGAAAGTCTGTATCTGCTTGCTACTCTGGATCAGTCTGGTTCTCCCTACATTCATCTGTTCAAGTCATCCTCTGCCTGGTCACTGGTTTCAAGTTAGTCTGCAACCTCTGCTCACTCTTCTGTCACTTACCATCTTATTAATAAACATTTAACATAACTTCGCGTTTGGCTTGAATATTGGGTTGGCCACATACACTAAGCATTCCAAAAGAATAAAAACAATTAAATAAATAATTTACAAAAATGATGTTTTAATTGTTGTACATGCAAATATGTCTTGAATATTTTTTGAAGGATAAAATAATCCACCAGAATAAATATCTGAATCACAGATCTGCCTGAACTAATAATGCACAGTTTATGTATGCCTGCACAGGTATTGGGATGTATGACAGAAGCAAAGATGGGAGACGAGACTGAGCTGCTCCAAAGTTTGCCTTAAAATGTAAGGCTTTATCAGGAGGTCTTTGCCTCAGTCATGGTAAGAATGACAATAAGGCTCCCTAAACCGTGGATCAAATTCAATTCAATTTTATTTATATAGCACCAATTCACAACACGTCATCTCAAGGCACTTTACAAAGTCAAATTCAATCAAATCATACAGACAGATTGGTCAAAAATGTTCCTATCTAAAGAAACCCAGTAGATTGCATTGCGTCTTGACAAGCAGCATTCACTCCTCCTGAGAGAGCATAGAGCCACAGTGGAAAGTCATCTGCATTGTCGATGGCTTTGTAGAAATCCCTCAAACCAAGCATGCATGAAGCGACAGTAGAGAGGAAAACTACCCACACATAGAGAATCAGGCAAGAACTTGGTAACTAAATATATCAGAGATAGAGGAACGGTGTGGCAGGAGGCACAAGTCCATGAAGAATGCAGCTGAGTGATGAAACCTGGGAATTTAAATACAAAGTAAGATGTGAAAAAAAGTTTGGTAGAGCACAGGTGGGAGCAATCAGATAAGAAATCAGCAACAGCTGAGAACAATGAGGACAGAGTACAGAGGGAGAGGGAGAATAATTGGGACAGATGTGGGGAACACAGGAAAGGAATCTAACAGAATATAATATGAAATGTACAAAAACAAGAAATAAATCAAAAACCTAATCAACAACTATTGAATGAACCAAGCCCACTAACCAGTACAAAAAAGTAAGAACTAAAATATAAACAAACACTTAAGGATAATAAACTAAACAAAGGATGATCTAGGAAAGTTAAAGAACGAGTCAAAATACATACACAAAAGAAAATTAAAACATAAACACCTGGAGATCGTGAGAGTTATATCCTGCATGAAGACAATAACATAGCTGGTTAGAATAAATGTAATGATATTTTTCACTTGATGTCTCTTACATATGATGCAAATACCTGTTGTACTTGTATCAGCTTTGACAAATGTCAAGCACAATTCAGCAACTGCCCCTCTGGGACATATAAATATGTTTACCTTGAGTTATTTGCTTCTTGTTGGAGAGATTGTCCTATTTTGGCTTATTGTAAATAGTTTATTTTCAGCTATGGGTTAATAATAAAATTGTTACTAATTAGAAAAATACTACTTGGTGGTCCTTAATACTACTACGTATGCACTATATTATTGTTATTTTCTATTGTATCTGACCGTACAGGGCATGGTAGGAGTTAAGTGTATATCCGAAGCGTTTGCAACTGACTTATGTGTACATTAATGGCTCATTTTCAAATATAACTAGATACCTAGATACATAAATAAATGGGATGAAGTCATCACACAACCAACTCTACTCTTGAACTGACAATGCAGAAGAAGCTGTACTCTTTAATGAAAGCACTATACCATTAGGGAAATGTGTGCCATACTACCATCTATATTTTCTTATACTGGGCAAGTGTTTAATGTAATTTAATTTGACCAAACCATACAAAACCAAAAGAGAGTTTTCCAACTGCTGGATAATTCTAGCCAAAGTCTTTTTAATTATTTTTTTTAAAACACACAAATGTTTTTTTTTTTTTTTTTGTTTTTTTTTAAACTTGACAGCAACAAGAACATTTTTATTGTTGCAACAGCACAAAGCTGTGATCCTTACTCCGTAAAGATGTTTAAACACCCTGTACTCTGGTAGCTAGATTCCATAGTCAAATGGGCCCTTTCTTACTTAAAGGCACAGATTGACAGAAAGTTGTATCTTCTTGTTTCAGAGCTGGATACGGTTTGTTGCACAGGAAGTGTAACATTTGTTCCGACATCCTAGAATTCTGCAACCACTGCAATGTCATCCCACCACTAGGAAGCTTGGTTAAAAGCCAATGCTGACAGTCTCCTGTGATAAATTCACAACAGGACAGCCATCTGAAACACACTCAGCATACATATTACCATAAACATTATCTGCAACCATTAGGTCATTGCATGCTGTGCTTACCACATATATTACTACAATAGAAAACTAGCATTAGGTGCCATTAGATTGCCCTCACATGTTGTCTTATCTCGTACCGTTCGGTTTGATGCCTTCCCATACGCTCCTGTACTTATACAGTGTTTCGTCTTGCCACTCAGAGCCATTTTTTGGCTCATTTTTCTACTTTGACAAAAAGCCAAAGAATGCAGCAGTTTTTTTTTTTTTAAGTTATGTGTTTATTGTGTACAAATCATATCACATTACTTTTTGGACTCTTGGTCCACATTGCTTTGATGAAAATATTAAACAAATTATGTAGAATCTAATAGAGACACATTGAGTCAAATCCATCCATCCATCCATTTTCTTACTCGCTTTATCCCTCATGGGGTCGCGAGGGGTGCTGGTGCCTATCTCCAGCATTTCAATAAGCGAGAGGCAGGGTACACCCTGGACAGGTCACCACTCTGTCGCAGATTGAGTCAAATCAAGTAGTACAAATGGTAAAGGACCTGAAGTTAACCTAATTACTTTTTTTGTGTCTGTCAAGTTTCCTGTCTGGCAATGTGGCAATAATGAATTGTGATTTAAGAAATATTAGGTGCTATATATTAAAATAAATGGATACCTCAAACTATCATGAATATCGTCATAATTTATTGTGATCAATTAATTAAGTTGGATTTTATGTATGGTTTCCTTTAATTGTACTGCATGTTTCTGTGAAAACCTGGTATTGCACCCTGTTTATATTTATTTTAGAGCTCATCCCATTTGCAGCAATGAACGTTTTGTATTATGACCTAAGATTTAATAATGAATTGCTTATTAATGAATTAGCAAGAAAACTCCTGGTAGATTTTGAAATCCCATAAACCTTCGACTATTGACAGAATTTTACTTTGTATCTTTGTATTCAAAGAGTGCACAAGATGTTATCTGGTGAATAAGAATTCATGCAAGAATGCTATGAAACATCCTGTGGCAGACAGCATTGTTATTTAATTTTTTAGTTGTTTCCAAAAAGTTGGAAGCAACTAAAACCACAAAAAAGTGAAATGACAAAATAACCATTTCCTGTCTAAGAGATTTAGATGGTAATATAGAACAATATGTTCCTATAAGGTCACAAACCATTTAAACATATAAAGCACCCCTCACATGTTTAAGCAGACAAAAGCTATAAAACTGCCGATAAATACATGCAACCAACTTCATAACTAGGTTTGACCATAACTTAGGAGGAGCGTCTGGGACTCATCCATGGCAACACAGCATAATTACAAAGAGAGCCAGGGTTGACTAAGTTTAGAAGATCCAGTAAGCAACTCTCTTCCTCCTCCCCTCTCCCTGCTCAAGCAGCTCCCACACTGATATTTAACTAAACATTAATCTTCTTGCCAGTGGCTCCAAAGAATACTGGTGATGTAGCTTCGACACAGAGACTCAGGCAATAGCAATTCCATTGTTCAACTCTTTTCTTTTTATTTATGCCTTGGCTCTACCAGGCAGATGAGGTAAGTCTCTTTTTTTCCACGTTATTATTCAGAAGTGGTGATACATAAAGCCAGATTACACAAATGTCTCTCTGTTTCACAGCACCGCCACCTCACACCTCCTTCTCCAATACTTAATGTGACCCCCACCAACCACCTCCAATCTGCCCAGCCCTCCTGCCTTCCCCCATCCCTCCATTGGCTTTGAATAGCACATTTCCCCTTTCTCCCCCTCTTTTCTAAATCACTCTCAACATTTGCATGTGAATTGCTTGTATATCTTCTTTTATATGATGCACCGACAACACTGGCTTTCGAAAGAGAGAGGGTAGGAAAACTGCCCAACAATACCCCCTGCCCTACCCCCTCAAGACACACAGCCTCTCCTACCAACTATAGAACACGTACACACATATCACTAACTTCCACCCCAAAAAAAAGAAAAAAACGAAGATGTTACTCTAACTCCCCTCCCAGGGCTGGCATAGCAGCAGTTTCATTAAAAAAGCAGGGGAACAGAGCAGGTTTTATGATATGGAGACAAGTTCTTTTGTGCTCTCTAGAGACAAGCCCTCTGTCTGTCCATGTTACTGGGGCGATAATCCTGCTGGAATTTCTCCTAAGCACTTTTACTGGCATTTTCAATTATCGCAATGCCAAGGCCTGGTAAATGGCATTTAAGAGGCCCCGTCATCTCCATGTTGAATCATATTTGTGAGTAAGACAGCAATAGATCTGCTCTTGTGGTCCAGAAAAAGGTGAAAAAGTGGATAATGTACCTCACAAAGAGGCCAGGATGACACATTTACACGTGCACGCTCAAAGTAAGCAGCAAACAGACACACACAGACACTGGCAGACTCCACGAAACAAACCTACTTTGTAATTTACGACGTCAGCACGGGCAGTCCCCTTTCTCAAACAGAGCGCATGGTCCTGGCTCAGAAAACCAAACAGACAGGTTGACCTCCCCAGTGCACGGTGCATGAGGTCAGACTTGTTTTCTCTTCACCTCTGACTAGATCCATTTACACACAGACTCCAAAAGCACTCTACATCTTTAGCTAGGGTTACATGCTCGCATGCCTGTAATAATTCAGAGATGTATTACAAGGAGTTTTTTTTTTTTCCACCTTTGCTCCCCCGCGTTCTGTTTCGGTGAGCTCTGCTTTGTTTCAAAAGTGGATCGACTTCAAAGCAGAGAAAAAGACAGAATGATAGCTGAGGACTAATGCAACATGATGAGAGATAACATTTCAGATGTGATCATTTGGAGGCTGATTTCTGAACAAGAAGAAGCAGTTGGAGCAACCAAATCTCTGTTAACCATAAAGACCTGCTTGTTTGATGGCTTGTAGTTGAAACAAAACGAGTTAAGGTCCTCTGTGTTAGAGCAGCAAAATGTGAAACATCAAATCTCCTTCTTAACACTCAAAGAATGCTTGCTTGATCCTACAAAATCATCTCAGTGAATCAGAATATATTTTTAAAGTTTATTTATTTCAGTAATTTCCTTCTAAGTGAAATTACATTTATTGCAAGATGTCACTGATTCTTGCCAGATGGATTTTGTTCCGCAGAGCTCAATTCATCCATGTGGGATTATTTCATTGGAGATGTATTTCAGAAGGAGGGGCATCATCAAAAATTCATGCATATCATTGGATAAACCACTTGTCCATCATCTTTACTGACGTGCTACTTCAACCACTCATATCAAAACCAACCCATGACGCTTACGAGAGCGACGGCCTAAGTTACTGCATCTATGCGGCATAACATGGAGTTGATCAGCCAGTATTACCATGGTCATCATAGGCATTAGTACTTTTGTGCAGATGCCAAGACCGGCTGTAAAACAAATTGAGCATCTATATAAATATTTTCTGCAGACATAAGTGTGAAGTGCTCCAGAATTTCCTGTCTGAGAGCTGCACTGAACTGAGACCTGAACAAAACACAGTTGTAGCCCTGACTCAATAGTCCGTTTTCACTGAACCGTACTCGATTTGGCCCGCCTCTCTCGATTTTACTTTCCGCAGTTTGTGTTTCGACCGACCTAGAAATGCCTGGAAGAGGGAAACACCTCCTGGGGGAGGCTTTAGCCGCCGTCCCCCATCCCCCACGTCCCATGTCTTGTTTGTGACATTGACACTTTAAAGAAATCTGCAGTGGGCTGCGCTCAGGCTTCAGCAGCAGCAGCCCACTGCTCTCCAGTTGCTCTCGATCATAAAGGCAGACAGCAGCTCTGCCTTCTACCGCTCACGGTGGATGGATCAGCGGCATGAACAGATTTTTGATCCAAACTCTCTTCAGAGACTAAATTTAATAGCTTTCAGTGTGTGTAAAATGAGAGAAAGCCTCTGTAAATCTGCGGATTTGATACAGCGCGTCTGCATATAGAAAGCTGAAGTGTCCTTTTCTTTTTCCTTCAGGGGTGGTTCATGGTTTGTAAATATGTAGTAAAAATATATTTCAGTTGCCCCACTCAGCTTATGGTGCTCCTTAATATTAATGTTACTACTCCCCAGTTTTTCTGGCTTTCCTCGGAGAAAAACCCTCTCATTTCTTTCTAAAAACCAGCGTGTTCACGTCAAAACTCCGCTCAAGTCCACACGGTTTGACCTTGCTCCTGAGCAGAGGCCAGAGAAACCTGGGCTGGCTCTGAAAAAAAAAAAAACCTGTTGCTTAAATTCTCACAAAGCAGGCAGAGCAGAGTAAAGCGTGCCAAACTGTGGCGGAGAAAACGGAGCTATTGACTCACGCACAGTTGACTCTTTTTTGAATTTCCCTCCAACTCTTGAGCGGGCTTTGCTTTAAAATCCATATATGATTGTATTTTTCCAAGTTACTTGCTCATCTTTTTCCTTCCACAATTTTTCCTTCCACTAAACATTTCATTGTTATGTTGAACTGAAGATGCTCTTAGTAATTGACTAGTTTAGCGGTAAGATTTTGTGACATGCCCTCATTGTGGATGGCGTCGATGACTAGAGTTGCACCCTGGACAAGTCCCTAGTCCATCACAGGGCAATACGGAGAACACACAGGACAACAAACCATGCACACTCAGATGCATACCTAAGGGCAATGAAGAGAAACAAATTAACCTAACAATCAGGTTTTTGGACTGTGGGAAGAAGCCAGCATACCTGGTGAGAGCCCACACATATGCACAGGGAGAACATGCAACTCCATGCAGGAAGACCTCAGGAACTTCTTGCTGCGAGGCAACAGTGATACCCAACGAGTGGCCCGGTCATAACTTATTACATTTTATCACATTGCTATTGTAATATTCTAATTTCATGAGAAACAATTTTGGGGTTTTTATTAGTTCAAAATCCTTCAAATATATCACTTGACTTGCATAACCAATATTAAAAATGAGTTCCACCTTTTGAATTTAATTACTGAAATAAATTAACTTCTAATTAATGTTCTCAGTTATTGAGGTACTCTAATTGAATCAATGTTTAAGAGCAAATTCAACACTTAAATGCCATAGGCACCAATTAACCAGGGCACATTTCTTGGGTATCCACAAACACAAAACCATTGTGTTTGTGATAACATCACCAACACACGACACACTTTGACACCCCAATGAACCACAGACAATCACAGAACATCTGTTTACATGCCTGCGTGCCTCCTCTCCTCATCCGCCAGGTTGACATCACTCCTAACAGCTCCTCTTTCCTGTCTGGCTTTTTAGATGGGTGCTGTTATGACAAGTTTAATTGTAGGTTGTCAAGCCATAACATTTTTGTAAATATTACACATGCCAAGAGCGTCAATAAGAGGAAATGGTGCTAAAGTGCGCTTGTGTCTCTCAGAAGCACAATGTGTGCCTTTGTAAGAAGATTGCCATGAGGTATTTTGAGACTCTGGCTTTGTCTTAGTGCGCTGGCATGAAATTTAACCTAATTCTCACTATAGAACTGCATGCATTTATCACATGGATTTAGCAGTAGAGTGATAACATGAAATAAACCAGAGTAAATAAGGAAGCAAATGTTTTGTTCGCAAGGGAAAAATGTGGCACTACTTGAATGTTATACTTGTGAATCCAGCTCTCTTTGTGGAAAATATGTCATTACTATCTTGTTCCCCTTTTTTGCAGTCTCTTCACTGGATAGTAATAAAGCTGACATCATCTTTCTGTCTGAGTACACAAAACCCTTCTTACTGATCACAGTGATGACAACTTTGGCTATGAATGTTCATTTGTTATTTTAATCCCATTTTTCTGTGTTTCAAGAGCACCTGGTCCAAAGCAGAATGGTTTTTTTGAGCTTCAGGGGGTGGTGATGGTGAGGTATGTGACTGTGGAGAAAAAGAAAACCATCCTCTGAGTCATTAGCAAAGCCCAGTTTTTTAGATGGATAGATGTGTGTTTTTATGGTTATGTGAGGCATCCATTGTGTTTTTGGGGAGCCTGTTCCAGTAAGTGACACAGAACAACACTCACCTGGGGGGAGGGAGCTGTGAGTCAGTGTGCATCATCAGTCATGGCTGGCCAGGCAGAGGCCCTTAAACTGATGTGGGATTTTTTAGTCAAAATGAATTGGCACATTTATGGATAGAACAGAGTTATTACTGTTGTATAAGAGTAAATAACGAATATTTAATTTCCTCTGGATGTGGAGACCAGGAACCTTTAAATTAACTTTTCTGTTACACAGTTAAATTAAGTACAATAACCATTCCTACCATTTAAAGAAAGTCATATGAACATTTCAAATTTTTGTCAAGTTACAAAAGCAACATTCAATGTTATTCAGTTGTATGTGATACAGCAACACAAATTGGCACATACTTATGAAGTGAAAATACAATAATAAATGTTTTAACAGGTTTTTTCTAGCTCAAAATCTTAATCTTTTGCTCCTTCCCCAGATTTGGGGGATCTTGGGGGACTCTGGCTGGGTCACTCAAGAACATTAATATCACTTCCAGTCAAAAAAAACCCTGTTTTGTTAAAATTTACTATATTAGCCAAAATCAAAATCTACCAATGGAATGAATATTGTTAGATTATTCAGTTTTGTGCTACGTTTTTTTGTTCTATAACAGAAAAACAGCTAAAAATAATTTTTGCACTATGATATAATGTGCATATAACATCTGCATGTTTGCTGCTGATTAAAATAACACTATTTGCATTCCTAAAAAGCATGACTAACTTTCTCTGTCAAACGGCACCTTCCAAGCAGTGATGTGCAACACAACTTGAGCGGACACCTAAAAAAATGGTTGTCTTCTTTTAAGGGTGTTACCTTTGTTCAATTTACCTCGAGGCTGGCAGATTTACAGATGGCGTGTTTCATATGATATTTGAGTTGATTTTCACTGGGATTGTTTGTGTAAGAAATACGTTAATTTCTCTGTATGTAGAAAGGAATATTTTATATGAGGGTGACGTGATTATTGGAATTAACAAATAGTGAACAGTAGGCAGGGTCTATGTGAGAGTATCACTGTATAGAAATCATCAGTATTACAATACAACAAGTAAAGTGAAAAGGTGTAAAATGGTCTATTTACTTTTGTTGAAACTAGAAAAAGAAACTATTATTCTTACTGCTGCAAAAATAACATACCATATTATTACATTACAGTATTATTATATTCTAACAACAGATATTACCTGACCAGATACTAGCTGACCAGGTAGTATCTAGTCAGATAGGGCAACACTGTCATGGGGTCATGATGCCTTCAGATAAGTATCTTACACACAGTATAGACAAAATCACCAATGACTGCAAAATTCCTTTTATTTTGTTACATCTGGCCGGCTCTCATAATTCTGTTGCTCTATTTCTTGTGCTGTACTGGGAATGCAATAATTCTGATGGCTTGTTAGTTGCTTGGTGTTAAAGTGAACCCATACTGAAATTATATATATACTAATAATAAAGTGAACACTTGGAGTTGCATTGTGTTGTTTAAGTGTCCCATTTATTTTTTTGAGCAGAGTGGGACACTTGGAGGGGGGAGATTAAGGTGAAAAACAAGGTAATAATCATAGAAGGAAATAATGTGAAAAGGATTCTTTGTTTACTGCTGATTGAAGTAAAAATAGAAAAAATATCTACATATTTATTTGTGTTTATTGAAGCATACCATAATTGTACTGAACCATGACTTTAAAACCAGGATACGTACCAAACTGCTTCACCCCTAGTAGCTGTCCTAAGTGAGCAGCAAAAGCAAAAGCCTTTTGGGACAACAAAATCAAACTGACACCACAGCAGGGGAGTGACTCCAATGGGCAACAATCACAATACTAATATAGACCATGTTATCGTATTGCATTTTAAAGCTAAAGTTTTATACATCATTTGGTATAGGTTTTGACAACTTTAATGTAATATCAGCTTGGGATTTGGTATTGGCAAATTCCTCATCTTCCTTAACTCTCATTGGTGTGTGGGACAAAAAAATCCTGATTGGTACAGCTCTGAGGTTAAGATTATATTGCACATTGAGGAATGTTTTAAACAATTTCAAATCAAGTGAGGATAAACACAAGATCATGGAGTTTTAATGAAATTAACATTCTTTAGTTTTTTTGGTATTTGTTGTCTTGTGCTGCTTGCACTAAAAGTGAAATATAGCTATTAGTGTGTTTTCTTTTAGAATTATTGCAAGTTGCTTAATGTCCATATGAGTTGCAGACTGCAGACCCTGGAGAAAGTTTGCTTTTAGTCAGTCTATGAAGCTCAGACCCAGATGGGTGTAGGTAATGATTTCTCCTCTAATGTGGTGAGGCTGCTGTTGGGGGAGGTCACATGCAGACTCAGTCCTCATAAATTCCTGCTCTGTGATGAGCATTCTCCATACAACTGATGGAGATCAGAGGCAGCCAGTTGAGATGCTCGCTCATAAACATGCTCCCCCACTGACGGAGCTGTCAGTTTTCATATTTCACCAGTTATGGGGCACAGCATCTTGAGTTATAACCCTGGCAGACTCTTGTTAAGGACTACAATTTCAGTGTTGACAAACAATTTATGAAGAGAGCAAATAAGGAATCCAGTTGATGTTTTTAATTAGGAAGTCAATTATAATGTTTCTGCAAATAATAGCGTTCTGTCTCATATTTTATTCAGAATAATGGTCGAGTCTTTCAAGCATGTGTTCCAAATGACAATCTTTAGGATTAAGGGAATAATATATAGTTCCCACCTTTTTAAGCATTTTGATGGGCGACAGGCTGCGAATGATGTTTAGCTCAGCCCTGCTCCCTGAGCCCTTACCTCCTTCACTCACCTACCCGTTCACACGCCAAAATGTCTCCACATCTCAGGTTCAATCTGGATGGACAAAAGAACAAGACATCACTGGACTGCCAAACAACAATTACATACCAACATCAGCTCTGTGGGTAGACTCACCTCCTCCTGGAAATCCAGTTATCTCCATATCAATAAGCTCCACTCCTCAATTTTAGCTAATTTCTCCTGATCTCTTGAATCTCTAACTAACCACTTAAGTCTCTTCCTAGTGCCCCTGGAATGCGGTCCTGACACCTGTGGAACAACTTTTATGTGCAACCTTTACAACAAACACTTTCCTAACCATTACCTGCTCTGTTCTTAATACTTAGTCCTCATGTGACGTCACATTTCCAGGAACTCTGTCGCTAACCACAGTGTTAGAAAGGCAAGGCAAATTAAAAATAAAATAGAATCAGAATAAAAGCAAGTTGGAATAAAATGTAGAAACATTTAAACAAAATAAAACATGGGAAAATAGAAACTAAAAGCAAATATTAAAACAGTTGCACTGCAAACTTAAACTAATGATAGTTCACTTAACAGTTTAACTGGACCAGTTGAAGGCAATCCCAAACACATGTGTTTTAAACCTTGACTTAAACTAACTCAGGCTTTTAGCACTTATGCAATCTTTTGGGGATTTATTTCAGATAATTTAACTAAATGCTGCTTCTCCTTGTTTGGTCCTGGTTCTGGTTCTGGGTATGCAGAGTAGGCTGGAGTCAGAAGACCTGAGTGGTTTGGAGGGTTGATACACTGATAACAAGTCTTTGATGTATTTAGGTACTAAGCCATTTAGGGATTTATAGACTAACAGAAATATATTTGTAAATGTATTTCGATACTTTTGGAGGTTTAGGGCTGAGTCCAATAATACACCCAGATGTCGGGCCTGATCAGTGGTTACCAGCTGAAGCAACTGAAGTTGTGTAACCAAGCAGTGGTAGGTAGAATCGCTTAAGAAACGGCTGAGTAAGTTTGGATGAAAGGCTATTCCAACCGTGCAGACAGTATGGCAAAGCACAGTTTTAACTACATACCAAAAATCAGAAAATGCAAAAGACTGCAAACAGTGGAGTTGAGTGCTGAACATCAGCAAGTCTGACATTGAAATACGGACCACAAAGATTAGCCAGTGAAAAGGGCAAGAACCTGCTCCGATCACTTTTATTCCAGTAACTATTCTTTATATCATTTATTATGTCTCTGCTGTGGTTACCTATGCTAAACATCCACATGGTAAACATTTGCTTTGCCTGTGTAGTCCCCTGCAGCATATTGTAATGTTTAGCATTGGTTGCATTGGCGTGCTCCAGAGTGTCACCAAAAATGTATTACTGCCATTATGATGCGTTAGTGGTTTACATTGTTTACACTGGACACAAAAATGTCCTGGTTCTAGCCCAGAGTTTATATATACATGCACAATGAGTATACTATCCTGAGAGAAATATCAGTCATATTTAATGTAGCATTAACCAATTTAGCTTAGCTAATGTAGCCTGTGTCTGTAGGCTAGGAGGCACATAAATGTGAATATGTTATTGTAATTATCTACTCTGCCAGTTACCAGAACCTTGTTTTTCCTATGAAGAGTTCGGACGTCCTTCACAAAGCTGTTAAAACACTGATCATATGCGTCCATGGATTTCACGCCCCGGTATAGTGAGATATTGAAGGCAGTTTGTCCGCGTCGTCTGACATTTTTCTATTCTCCCATTCTCCACCTCATATGGGTCAATTCCAAAAGCAGCACTTTTGTAGCTAAATGGTGTGAGTCATATTTACAGGGCAGAGAACAATGTGTACTTACTGATAATGTAAAATCTGCCCCATATGAAATTAAGACCATAATTCCCTCAGGGAACCATACTGGGGCCTACTCTCTTCAGCCTGTACATGAACAAGTTGCCTTAAGTGTGTTCTGAAGACAGCTTTCAGATGTACGCTGATGACACTGTGGTTTATGTGCCCAGTAAAATTTCTGCAGCTATTAGTCCTCTCAGGAGGACTCAGAAATGTCATTCTCCAGCTAGGGCTCCTGTTGTGGTATGACATGACATGATATGACATGACATGATAATAAACAACACATATTACTTGACAATTCTTCCCATATGGAAAATAGATAGGAAAAACATCTAAAAAACATAAGCTTTCAATCATCTTCAGTTAATGCCTCATACTGCACATCATATGAGGCTTGTATAATTTGCTCTTGAAAGTGGCCCCTTTTGTATTTATGTAATACAACATAATATAATGAATTTCACAAGAATCATGTGAAAAATGTATGTTTTATATAAGTCAATCATATGTTAACATATGTTATTCAAACATGTTTTGTATATATTTTTCATATATTGACAAAATATGGTAATTTCACAGTGCAGAAGTTGGCCAGAGGTTCTCTAATCAGAACGGAGCTGAGCTATACGTCAATCATCCACTTTCCCAGAGGCTTATGTACATACAATGTCCACTGTCCAGCTCGATTGTTTGCCAGCTACTGAAAACACACATTAATGTAAATGATTGAAAAGAGGAGCTCATTTTGGGTTTCTGAGCTGATATGGAACCTTTCTAAACATTTAATGTAACAAATGATATTGCACGTCATTGAAGAAAATGCATATTTGTTGTTATGCGAAGCCCCAGAACATTTATGTATTCTGGTGAAAACTACAAAATAACTATTGTTTAGTGGTACAACTATCACTATAATGAACTCAGGTCATGTGAAAAGAGTACAAAGTATTGACATTTATCCTTGTTTAAATTTTGTTTATGTAATATGTTGATGGTTCAAAGTATTTCTCCTACAAAAATGGAATGAGTAGTGTTTTATGAAATTCTTAAAATTGTTTTGCTATTTGGCAAAATACTAAAGTTTGCAATAATTTAAGAGTCACCTGCCTTTTGTATACTCATGGATTTACTTTTAATTTTTTTCATAAGATGTTTTATATTTGTTACACCACAACTATTTTCTGTTTTATGCAGTACCGGTAGTTTACTTTCATTGATGATTGGCCTTTCATATAAGTTTCATATTATATTTTTGAATTAAGGGTATTTCAAATTACTGTCATATGTTGTACTGATAACTACCCTAATCATATACGATTAATTTTGTACCAATTTACTACGATTCTTGTATCTTGTATATAAGTAGCAATATATTGTTTTACTTTACAAGTTGGTGTGGTTTGTGGTTATTTCTACATACTTTGTGGAAAGGCCTGGCATGTCTAAACGGGTAAATGCAAAATCTCACTTTACACATAATAGCATGGGTCCTGGACAGGAGTATAAAAAGGGTTTGCTGAAGTTCTAAAGACGTTAGTCATTGAACACTAGCAGAAAACAAATATGATGACAAAGAAGGCTGCAAAATACGTAGTGTATACATTTTAAAACTAAACAAAAAATGATAAAAAACTAACATTTATGTATACATTACCACACAACTGCTTCACTAAAACATGCTGCCATTCTTGGTAAATGAGCCATATGTATGACTATTTATTTGCACGAACTAGAAAGTGGGTAGATGCTGTTTTGAATTTTAGCAAGACTCCCATTGTTTTGGAGAAAATAACATGGTTTGGATGATTACTGGATTTTAGTTGGAGATATGTATTGGACTGTACATTTTGAATATTCTTCTATGTTGTTTCTACCAGCTTTTACATATCTGCTGTTAACATGTTAATCAGGACAAGTTCCAATAAATTCATGTTGATGTTTTTCCTTTCAATCATGATTCCACAGTTTGTTTGCATTTTTGCACAGATGTGTGGCAACAACAGAGCCTGCCCAGGGGAAGAGCTAAAAGCCTCTTGCCAGCTGAAACAGCAGCTATTACAACAGGGAGGCTGAGGATGAATACTGTACGCTGGTCATGATGCCTCAAGGCTCAGTTCTGGGGCAGCACGACCTCGATCTTAAACTGAGTGGTATCCAAAACTTGGCCTCCTTAACAATAATCTCAGAACTGGACATGAAAAACTTGCTACATTATTTACTGGGGAGTTATAAAATAACAATGAGAAACACAAAACTAAATGTTGACTTTTTAAATTCTTTACACTGCCCTTATCTAATTAAACACAGAAATAGTGCACACTGTGACATAAACAAAGAAAACACCTCCTGCTCAGCTAGAAACTTGTCTGCCTGCCACTGAGACTGACATCCATGCAAATTATAACAGAGATGACTGACCAAGCCAGCCCACCACACGCCCAGCCAGCCAGGCACTTCAGCAAGCTTGCTAGCCAGTCAGCCTGCCAGCCTGACAGACAACAACATACCCCACCCGAGGATCCATCCCTGTGCATGCACAGACTGGGACAAATTGGGACAATCCCCCCTCCATTACCACCCACTCTCCCTCTCCACTGTGCAGTGCAGAAGCCTCTGCTCAGGGGGCTAATTCCACGTTCAGATCACCATTTGTACTTATTATGCTGACATAATTAATCCCCTGTTGTGATCAGCAGGGGCATGAGGGCCTCCGCGCTCCATTGGTCCACCCTTACCATGACACAGCCGCTCCCCCCTCTGCTTCCCATACAAATCTCTTCCCCACTCCCTCCCGAGTCCGTCTTGTCTGGTTGGAGAGGTCTTCTTGTCTGACTCGCTATAATCTCCATGCTGTCTGTCTGTTCTATAATTTCCCCTGGAACTATAGGCATAGTGGTTGGCTGACTTGCTAATGCATCAAACTTGGACAGGAATTCATGTTTTTAAGCTGAGAAAAAGTAGGTCGCAATGTTTCCAAAATGGTTAAAAGTTGTAATGTATCTTTCAAGTCAAAACAAAATGCTTCTCAATTAAATACATCAGTAAAAAGTTGCTTTATTTCTGTAATTTTCTGAAAAGTCTATACTAAACTACATTATCGACCAAGTAGATTAATCACTCACAGAGTGATGTATTTAAAGAATTTACTTCTACTACACTGGATGACTTTATCTCACACAAACTGCAGTGAACAACAGAGCCTGGGATGAACTTGCTTCTAAGGCCTAAAAAATGAAGGTGGAACCATACACAAAAAAGGGTAGGGGAGTGGGACTGATCCCATACAGACCAGTTCTGCCTAGCCTAGCCAACATTATGTCACTAGCCAACAAACTAGATGAGATTTGGCTGAGGATCACCTCATGTGAGATGGACAGCTGTGTTGTGTTCTTCAAGTAGGCAAATAAACCAGCAGCCCAGTTCATAGTCTGTTTACAAGTTTACAAATATTTTCCTTCCACACTGGTTCTTGATCAAATTGATAATTATTTCTCCTGTCTCTGTGTCTGTGTGTGGTTGCTCTTAAAGCACTCACTCCAGGCAAGGTTCACAACTTTTGAGCTTTCCGGAAACTCTTAAATTGACTTTTCTCCACAGTCACCTCAAAGCTGAGATAATTCATGTTGCCTGTTTTTTATCAGACTTTTTCTTTCCACTAAACTTTCTATTTTGGTGGCACTTTCTGGCTTACCATCATCATGGAGAAACAAACTGTATGTTGGAAAAGTATTGAGTCAGCAGTCTTTAACATGGTTATGTAGGTCATAACAATTGTGCATTAAAATCTATTTTTATTGGTTTTAATATTTAAATTTTCCTGATAAACTGGATTTTGGGTTTAACATAATAATTAACAAAGAAGCATTGAAAACATGAAATTCATGTGTGTGAAAATATTTACATTTTGAGTTTTGAAGTGACTTACTGAACACAACTTTTCAACTAGTCTAAATCATTGAGATGCACTCATAAGCTTGCCTGATAATTCTTTCACCAAGAAATAAGTAGCAGGTACTAAACTAATGAGGCTAGAGTCAGTGTTAAGGTCAGCATAGCTGAGAGGGGGTTGGTAATAAGGAGATGAGAGGGCTTTGAGGGAGGAGGAGAGGGATTATAATATTAACAAAACACCAGCTGCATTAATAAATCCACAGTGAACACATATCAAACATATTAAAGTCCATCTGATTAAAACGGTCCCATCTCAAGTTGGTAAACATATGTCACCAAGGTTGAGCAAACACTGTCACAGTAATATCTGAGGAAACGATTGCTGCTGTTAGCCCAAAAGTGCCTTCCAGCAACAGACTGAACCTGTGCTCCAACTGTGGGTTCCAAGAAATCAGATACCCAACAGCCTGACTTTGATTCCTCGCAGCAGGGTGACGTATGTGTATCTGTGAGGTCAAAGCTTTGAGAGAGAAAAACTGTTTTTATTTGGATATGTACAGCACAAACATCCAGTTCAGGGAAACGATTTTATTTCCCACATCTTGCAAGATGAGTAAACACATAGCAAAACAAAACAACTAAATTGTATTAAAAACACTACTTAATGTCAAGCAAATGTTTGTTATAAAATATGTTGGCCTACATTTTTATATACAAGTAATATTTGCCTTCATCCCGAAATAAGAGTTGTTGTGTGATCAGGATTAAAAATTATGCAGCAAGTTTTGGATTGGTTTATCTGCTTTATGTTTTAAACAAGTCACTTAATCTACTTTTTATTATGTCCTTTTTTTCATCCCAACTATATTTAGTTTGTGTGTCGTTCTTTATTCATTCTTTTCAAGTCTGCCTAACGTCTCTAATTCTGAATCTCTTTCTTTGTTTCTGTTTGCTTTTAATTTTTAGTGCGTCTCTTGGTTTATTTAATCTGTCCCTGTTGTGTCTGCATCTTGCATTTTTGTCCTCTTTAGAACAACAGTCATATCCTCCCCAATTCAATCCTATTTCTACGTCAACATTGTTCAAAAACTCACTTAATCTTCAAATTTATCAACCAGCCTTTCTGTTATTAACATAATGGCTCTGAATTATTCTGACCAGGAAAGACAGGCACAGTAAACGGTTTTGTGTGTTGAGCCAAAGGGCAAGACAATACCAAATATCAAGAAAATGATGTAGAACAGAGAAAAAGTAAATGCCACAGAGTAAAGATTCCCAAACAACTTGTAAAACTTGGCACAGACTGTTTATCTGTCATTGTGAAATAATAAACAGTTTGTACTGCATTTCTGTGAGATTGGATCCCTGGATTTATCTCTGTTTCATTAGTATTTGTTTAATTCCTGCTTCTTCTTCACTGCTCAACAAATAATAATAAAGGAACACTTTTTAACCAGAGAATATCAAGTCACTCAAACTTCTGAAATGTTGATCTCTTCAGTTAAGTAGTAAAGCGGGTGGTTAATCAGTCGGTGCTGTTTTGGTGTTAATTAAATTAAGAGGTGCACAAAAGGGGCAACAATGAGACAACCCTAAAAACAAGAATGGTTTTGTAATTGGAGGCCACAGACATTTATTTCCCTCATAATATTGTTTTGACTTCTGTTTTGTTATTTTATATTCAACTTGAGTCAGTGTCACTACTGGTAGCATGAGGCGATATCTGGAGCCTAATAAGGTTGCACAGGCAGTCCAGCTCCTCCAGTATGGCACATCAATATGTACCATTCCCAGAAGGTTTACTGTGTCTCCCAGAACCATCTCAAGAGCATGGAGGAGATTCCACAAGACTGGAAGTTACTGTAGGAGAACTGAACAGGGCCACTGGAAGTCCTTAACCCATCAGCAGAACCTGCATCTGCTCATCTGTACAAGGAGAAACAGGATAGGATGCGTGTTTTCCAGGTAAGTGATGAACACATCACTCAGTCATACATGGGAGGTAAAAAAAGAAGTGGTTCAATTCTGCTGCTTACATGCTCATTGGTGTTTTCAGCAGTTGACAGAAGCCAGCATTGGCACCTTGTGTGACAGCTTCCATCAGAGCCAGCTTAACTTCATTACCAATTTGAGCTACAGAGACTTGTCTGTTAGATTGGACCACACAGGCCAGGTTCGCTCTCCACATGCATGGCGCCCCTGTCACCTGGTTACCTCTTCTTCTTCCTAGTACTACTTTTGATAGATACTGATCTCTGTAGATGAGGCACACCCATCAAGAGCAGGAGTTTTAGAGACGCTCCAAACCAGCTGTCTATCCATCACAATTTGGCCCTTTCAAAACTTGGTCAAATCCTTATCGTTGCCAATATCTATTTTCATTGTTTTCACTCTAATTTCACTAAATTTAGCATAATTCTTAAACTCTTTCAACACCTGTTACCAAAACCCTGGCATTTGTTCACTATCCAGTCCTATTCCTATACCCTCTTACCAACTCCTCATGTTTACATAAAAAAGTTCAGGCTACATACAAGGGAGCTAAAATATTCACACTGTCAAAGGTGGTCAAAGGCTTCTGCGTTCACACAGAAGCTGACAAAGAGGAGGCACCCAGTGCTCGGCCGAAAGAGCACTGTTGAAATAAATCAGCACATACAAAGACACAGAGAGATAATGGGGCTAGAGCTGGGCCTGGTCCAGAAACACATACACACACTGACACACACAGCGGCCGGATGGGAACAAAGTCTGCGCATGGATTAATATTTATTTTCAGGGCACACATTGTTCAGAACATACAGTATCAGGAGACAGAAAACAACCTAACTCCCCCAGCATGCAACCTTGCCACGAATCCCATTCCTGGATCAAACAAATAACAAAACAAAGGTCCACAGATGGTTTCACATGGGCGAGGAACCAGCTATCGCAAAAATATCAGCTGTAGCTAGGTGCTAGACGGTATTTGTATGTAAAACAAGCCGTACATGTAAAGCATTTCAGCATCAGTTGGACCCTGAAAGTGGCTTACTGAAGTTTATGACCCAAACAGAATTAAATGCTGCTATTTAAATGAGAGGCGTGACCGCCAATAATAACAAAGAGGGCATTTTAGGCATTGGGCTAACTGTTGGGGAGTATGTTACAAATTAAATAGATGTGGCTAAATATTCGTTGAAGATAGAAGTTGTGGAAAGTTGAATCAAAACCCTTCTGCTTCATAATATGTTAATCCTTCGTAGCAGTTTTCCAAGAACTTGTGCCTAAGGTATTGACAGAATGGCAAATCTTCCATCATAACTGTGCTTATTCTGAAAATACGCTGAGCCTTCAGCTTAATTTCAGTCACAAGACCCCGAGGCTCTCACGAAGTGGGACTCCACAGTTATGGCACTTTTTTATTTGCTCCTATATCAACAGTGGGAGGAAACAGAGGCCTCCCTGAACTAATTTCACTCATGAACACTCAGTCATTTGTTGAGCGCCACACAGCAGGCCCCGCTGTCTGAGGCCCAAGGATTAGGACTCAATATTTGTAAACCTCAGGTTGGCTTTAGTGCGGAAAGGGGAGAAGGAGAAAAATGGGAAGCCTTGGCAAACCAAAGTGTGAAAACCTATCAAATTGTCAACTATGACAGAAACACTTATATACATTGGCTTCTGGCTGAGGCAGAAACAAAATACTGTTAAATCTATGAAGCACTATGGCCCTGTGGGACTGGGGTTATAGATTCTGGGGCTTTGTTTGCAGCAAAAAGTAAATATATACACTTAATGAATGTATTTACCAGTTATGATTTAACAAAGCTCTCCCGGTCTCATTACCACATAAATGTAATGATCTACTGATTCTCCTGTCTGTTTGCAATATTGGTGGAATAATTTGCTTGGCCAAGCTGCTGATCTCCTCCCATAGTCTTTAACCTCTTCTTCCTCGGAATATACTGCCTCAATGCACATTATCAACCTCACAACAGGCCCATAAAGCACTAAAAATCCCAGGGCCTTATTTCCAGCTGTGCCACACAACCCAGACCCACTTAAGTCGTCTACTTTGACCTTTGTTTGAAAAGTCCCATTCAACCCGAGGCCCCTCCAGTAAATTCATAGAGCTATGAAATTCATGTGCTAAGGAACCCGTTAAGCCTGTGTTGAAGAGAATAAAGAAAGAGGTTACCAAGGCATGTTTTGTTTTTATCTTTCTTTAAACAATCTGTTTTGCACCATAGGAGATTATTGGTATGTTTATTGCTGAATAAAACTATTATCTGTGGGCAGCGCTAGCATTTGCACACATCAGACCGCTTTGAATATTTCAAAAGCCATTACAACATCTAACTGCAATTTTCCACTATTTCCTTACTGTAGTAGCTGGTAATGTCATACATAAACTTCTGCAGGTTACATAAACTTCTGCAGCTGGGTTTGATTAACACATTTAAGAAACGTAGTCAGTCAGATAGTCAGATGTACATTCCACCTGAGAAAGTGATCTGAAGTGTATTCTTCAGGGTAATGTACAGCCAGTGAACCATACCACTGTCAATGTGCTGTTGTGTCTGGATGTGGGTATTAGACATCAGCAGCACAACCAGTCACTCTATGAGACTCTCAGCATGGTGCTTAATTAGACACATCATGAGCAGCAAATGCTCAGAGCAGGAAATAACAGCTCAGCGACACTCACTTCAAAAGCATTCAGCTAAAGCAGACCTAAATTCTAAAGGGGTCCAAGTGGCCTATGGGTAATAGATCAGAATGGAAGTGGTGCCACTTTCTTCCCTGCCAATGAAAATTAATGTCAGACATTTAAACATGAAAAATAGTGAAACTTGGGGAACTCTGGGGAACTCTGCTTATTATGTACAAAGCACTGCGCTGTAAGAGATTACAGAGATTCACAGTCAATTCCCATTTTTTGCTAATTTGTACCTTAGTTTTGCCTCCCCTCAATACCCATTTCAGACCTCTAAACAAATTACGGAATATTTGCAGTAGATTATGTCAGGTAACTTTCTGTCTGCCACTCTGGAGGGCTTACAGAACAGAACATTAACCAGACACTGCTATTTGAGCGACACCACAATTGGCTACTTTAATTTTAAAGTCACACACTCTATGATTTACTGCTAATATTCAGAACCCGGGGTGAATAAACAGAAATTATTGAGAAAAAGACAGTAAAGTTGATATAAAACTGTACACCATATCCATATCTACTCATTTTATATAAGGTCAGTCTCTGTTACAGTCATATACTGTTTCTTGAAGGAAACATGGTTTATGTTAATATAGATAGATAGATAGATAGATAGATAGATAGATAGATAGATAGATAGATAGATAGATAGATAGATAGATAGATAGATAGATAGATAGATAGATAGATAGATAGATAGATCGATCGATCGATCGATCGATTAGGGGAAAAAAGCTCTGATATCTCAAAAGCTTTCTGGTTTTCCTTGAATTACTGTTTTTGTTACATGTTTTATGAAATATTCCTATATGTCTTGCCATGGTTTCCTTTGTTTATCATCCTCCGTTTTGTGACATCATTGCACAAATTGTGTTTTGAGCTTGTGTGCCATTAGGGATTTTTGGAGGATTTGCATTTAATGTTTTAATCTTTTACCTCAGAAGCTAAAACACACATAAAAAGGTGCAACACACATTTTCATCCTCTTGGTTTTACCGCACATCCAAATAGTTAATTTTCATAGTGATGAACACTTTTGGAACAGGACACATGCTTCATGGATGTTGCTAATTTTTTTATAATAGTTATTTCTCAGGTATGACTTTTTTTTAAAAAGTGTCACTTGTTTCAGTTCCATTGACAGTAACTATAGGATAAAACAACTGTGTGTTATTCTTCTGAAGCTGTAACTCTTAATGTCCTCTTGTTGGATTTTAGTAAACAACACCAACCCAGTTCTGGGTTTAATATGATGATCCCTAGCAGCAGAGTGCTTACTCCCAAGTACCCTTGATACTGTAAGGTGAATGTCAGGAGCGAGCGGGCGGGTTGCAGTAATCTTTAGTTGCATGTGAGTGGACACATGCACTGGAGGCAGGTGCACAACCATTGTTCTTTTTGATGTGATTATTTGCACCTCTCAGCGCAGGAAAACAGGTATCATCAAACGGCAGTCTACATTTACAATTGCTGGATTTAGGTTTTCTTCTCTTTCTCTCTCCATCCAGGTTCTGTAATTACAGCTCCTCTGTAATTAGGGGCAGAGCCTTTGGGACCACTGTGACTGTCTACTTCAAAAGGATTTGGCAAAGTTCAAGATTTAAGACTGGGGGATGGGGTGAAAGTAAGGCATTGCAGTTTTGTCCCTATATCCCAGTAAAATATAAAATAAGGTTGCCTTTGGAACATTTAACCCACAAAATGTTCATACACAATGTACAACATAAAAATGTTGTAGGACGATTTCTGTATCTTATATAACATGAGAAGGGAGTAGTACAGTGGCACTGTCTTTGATACTGTCGCTTTGGTAGCTGTCCTTTATGGACAAAGGTATTATTAGGAGGAGACCTGAGAGGAGAGTGTATAACTAAACAGAAAGTAGGATTAAGGAGAGATTTGCTGGTTTATAACTGAGCAAACTTAAACGGCGAGTATATGTCGTGATAAATAGGGTTAAATGTAATGACTACCTCATGTTGTTCCAAACACTTGTCGAGTCCTATCTGTCTGAATGTCCTGTAAGAAGGCAATCATTACATTACAACCACACCCATGAGTATTAATTGTAGGTTCCAAACTCTGTCACAAAATGCTTAACAATAACTTTTTAAATAACAATAAAGATTGAAACAGGTTAAATATATTTTAATGCAATGCTTATAAAGCTGTGCTTCTGTAACAATCCAATATTTACATTAGCATTAACGAAACTCTGAATGGTGCCATGTTTGTTGTTATTTATGAGAGTAAATGAGAGTGAACCGAGAGTGAACAGAGAGAGATAGAGCTACAACATCTAAGAAAAGACATCGATCGCATGTACTAACAGAAACACAAAAAAACGGCATTTTGAAAATGCTCCACTCTGAAAAGTTTTTGTTTATTGTATCTCAAAATGCAGGCTTTGTGCGCATGCACAGCCTAAATGACACAATACCTTTGCAGATACATCTAATCTCATCTCCATGTGGACAGGGCCTAAAAAGGGATGAGTAATGAGGACAGAATGAACCCTTAAGAAGCTGGATCAAAACATAAAACGATTGAAAATTATTTAAAAAAGGCAATGAGACGACCCATTTGCAGTTTGTCAGAAGCCAGGTAGGGGACACAGTGAGCATATAGAACAAGATGTGTGGGTGTCACTTCCTGAGGGTGACAAATGGTGGTGGCAGCATTAGGTCAAGGGGATGCTTTTCTTTAGCAGCTACAGAGAAACCTACAGAAGAAAGGTACAGAATGGAAGGAAAGAAACATAGTGATAATAAATTGAAATAGTAGAAGAAAGTTAGTTTGTTAGAGGTTGCAGAAAATCTGAGTCTCAGAAATGGGTAAACATTTCAGCAGGATGTTTGAATGTCCCAGTCAAAACCCAGATCTGTATCCAATTGATTTATGGGCAAAACTGCTTTGCATCAAATCTTACTGAACATGAGCTGTTTTGTAAAGAAAAATTACCAAAAACGTGTTGTGTGTAGTTCTACAAAGCTGCTAGTCATATATCCCCAAAGACGTGCCACCATATTTGCAAAGAAAGCTGTTCTACAAAAGAAGCAGAGTATATAAACACATTTTTTGTAAAAAAAAAAAAAAAAAAAAAAATTAAAAAAACATCTATTCTGTCCATCCACTTCATTATAAACCACTTTGTGTTGGCCTGCCCAGTAAAATTACAAAACAATAAACTGAAGTTCACATTCAGTATATAATGCTCTTGTTTATTAACTGTATTAATTTAAAGGAACAATAAGCAAAATATGCCACTAGGTGGGCTGTTGAGCACTGTCTGTAGACCAAAATAAAATGTTGCGGTAAACCATGCCCCTCTCTCTATCTCTCTCTCTCTCTCTCTCTCTCTCTCTCTCTCTCTTTCTCTCTCTCTCTCTCTTTCTCTCTCTCTCTCACTCTCCCTCTCCCTCCCTCCCTCCAAGATCAAAGCACTGGACCAGTTCTCCATTTCAGTTTGACATTTCTTTTTGTCAAAAAAAGAATGCCATGAATGTACATGAGGAGTGTGGTAAGCAGCTCACAAGTCCACTGGGCTGAAATAAACAATGCTAACTGTGTTAGATGGGCTACTGGCTACTCACCTAAAAACAGTAATGCCTGGCCCATTGCTAGTCAAACTCTAACAATTAACCCACATGACACAATAGGGTCGTGACCGAAAGAACGAGATCCCGGATACAAGCGGCTGAAATGAGTTTTCTCCGTAGTGTGTCTGGGCTCTCCCTTAGAGATAGGGTGAGGAGCTCAGTCATCCAGGGAGGACTCAGAGTAGAGCCGCTGCTCCTCCACGTCAAGAGGAGCCAGTTGAGGTGGCTCGGGCATCTGGTCAGGATGCCCCCTGGACGCCTCCCTGGTGAGGTGTTCCGGGCACGTCCCACCGGGAGGAGGCCCAGGGGAAGACCCAGGACACGCTGGAGGGACTATGTCTCCCGGCTGGCCTGGGAACGCCTTGGGATTCCCCCGGAGGAGCTGGCCCAAGAGGCCGGGGAGAGGGACGTCTGGGCCTCCCTACTGAAGCTGCTACACCCGCGACCCGACCCCGGATAAGCGGAAGAAGACGGACGGACGGACGGACGGACAGAATTGTAGCATTACACTGAATCGAATCAACATAGCAACACCAGTGTAAAGGTATGTTTACACCAAACGTGAATGTGGTGGCACGAGTGACAGATTTATGGTTTCTGGATTGATTCCCCACTCCAACCGTCTCAGTTGTTGTTGTTCTTCGGCAAGATACTTCACCCAAATTGCCTGCTGGAATTGGTCAAAGGGAACCGGTGGTACCAAAGTATGGCAGCCTTGCTTCTCTCAGGCTGCACCAGGGCAGCTGTGGCTACTAACACAGCTCACCACCGTCAGGGTGTGATTGTGTGTGTGAATGACTGATTGTAATACAAAACTCTTTAGGGTCATTGGACTTGATAAAACGCTATACAAGTACTTACTTGACTAATTTTTCATGTCAAGTCAAAACATGTATAGGAAAGTTTTGCTTTGTTCTTCAGTGTGGACATCCAACACGAGGCAAGAAAAAGATGAACATAGATTATAGTTTATGTTTATCCACAAATGGAATTGTGGAAAAAAATATGTGATCCGTGCTGCTGTACACTGTCAAATACTGTTTCATTGAATACTTTTTTAGAATTTTGGATTTACATAAGTTAAAATATTTTGAATTAAACTTCTATAAAAAAATAAAATAAAATATGAATTTGTATTTATTGAGCTATATCTATAATCCCAGATTCATCCATGTTAGCTCCCAGTTGTGACATCACTCCAGAAATGTAAATAGCACAAATAGGAAACTTAAGTGAGAAGTAGTCGCCCCTGACCTTTCCTGCCAGGGTGCTCTAAAGCTAAGCTGCAGGGATTTGCACCAGCTCAACATTTACACCAGATGGATGCTTTATTACAGAGTAATGATGTCTAGTTCTTTCTCCCTCACTTCTCTCTCTAACTACAAATGATTTTGAAAAAAACCAAACAGCCTAATGTTTTACCAGGTGATTAACGCGACTTAAGCAGGATTACCAAACTCTTCTGAGGAATGTAGGAAATATTTCTGCTTATTCCCTGAGATGAAATGTCAAATGCAGAGCATAGAGAATAGATATCTCAATGTAGATTGCATTAACTGAAATCAACCATTTTTAATTATGTTTGACTAAATCAGCAACTGAGTTGGACAAAACTCTGCAACTAAAGTTTGATTCATATTAGCTAATTAACTGTTGAGGTCACTGTAAGGCCACATTGTACACACACCTCAAATAAATGAAAAAAGACAGTATTTGCCCTGTACATGTTATGATTTTACTGAACAAAGCCTGGTCTTGAAGTCCTTATATAGTGGCAAATGATGAAATAACATGCCAATCTATTTCCTCACCAATTTCTTCATCGTTAGCAATAGCAATAATTGGATTCATATTGAAATGAGAACTGGACCGCCTATTGATTTTTGCTACTACATATTAGCAGTGAATAATCAATAAAGTGGATTCGATGCTTATTAAAGTGGAATAAGCTGAGACGGTCTTTTTTCATTTGTCAGTCAATGACTGTTAATCTCATAGCTCCTCATGCAAATGCAATGCTCCAACCAGGAGCACATCACCATTGACGCCGAGTCAGATTACAGGAATGCCATTGATTATTATATAGTAATGTATTTGTTTGTGCAACAGCATTCAAAGCTAACTAACTTGGGGTTCTGACTAAATCCTAACCAATCAATCAAGTAAATCCTGAGCTCACTGCTAATTCCGAGCAGTAATCCTGGTATTTTATACTTGGTCTGTGGCACTTTAGTAACATTTTCGACTTTTAAATGTCATTTAAGGCTCCACTGAATCTTTTCACATAGGAAAAAAAACTTAAGAACAAAAATTACCTTATTTCACTTTTTTCTAACAAACCATACATTTTTATCATGTGGATCAAGTAATTAAATGATTGCGTCTTCAGGTGTGAAGCACAATATCTCGCAATTCAGAAAGCCAGAAAATCTAAAGGTTTTGAGAGTATGAACTAAAAATAAATTACAATCAGCCTTTGGTTTTCAAAGAAGATATGTAATTCATTAAACTAAACAAATTAACAAAAAGAGGCTTTGGAGTAATACCCTAAAGAAGGAAGGCTGTGCCATATATAAATGATATTCCATCTATAATGCTATCATAGGACAATTGTTATAAAAAATACACATTTAGCAGGTATGGATTTAATGGATGTATGGCTGCTCATCAGAAAAAGGATGGAGGGAACACTTTTATTACAAAAATCTGTGTAGGAAACATAGATGAACACCTTTTAGGAACAACAATATTTCTCCTCAAAAACCAAAATCAGTCTCTTGGTTGGAAATACTTTTTGCCTCAAGATTATAAAAAAGTCAAAATCTTTTAGTCAAGGGACACAAAACCGAACAGATGACGGAAGAGGACAAAACAGTTTATACTAAGAAAGGTTGAGTAGAGTCAATAGTGAATCCATTGAGGTGCTTGCAGGTTTTGAGTCTGTGCAAGTTTATGAGGTAAGGAAATGGTTTCTTTTGCAGATAATTAGCTGTAGCAGCATTGCTTTTTCTCCAGGTCTGAGCTAGATGAAGAGGAGAATGCTAGACTGCAGATGTTATCTGCGTATTCTTCCCTTGTTGCCACCAAATGTGTAGCATAAGACTGAAGTGAGTTTTTACACCCACGTGATATGTTCTTGTTAGAAAATTGGATTTGAGTAGTCGGACAACAAAACGTTGTTTAACTTCTGCATTACTGCAGTGAAATAAAACCCCATGAAAAAAACACAAACATTATAAATATATATATATATATATATATATATATATATATATATATATATATATATATATATATATATATATTTGCACAGCTTCCGATATAAAGTATTGTTGTGAGACCATTATTTGGGGAATCAGAGGGGTGTTCACCCTTAGGCATCAGGATAAGAATGCTGGTCAGAACTGGGGCAGAAATTGCAACATCTTCCTAATTTTAGGGCATGACGTTACAGTCTTTGCCACAAGCAGACATTCCCCACTTTAGTGAATAACAGGCAGACTGGACTCAACTCAAAAGTACTTTTAAATTCCTGGGTAGTTTGCCAGTGTGGTAAGTCTTCAGGCTAATGTACTCAGAAAGTATTTCTCATGATTTCCATCTCTGAATAAATCACCATATCAATTTCCCCTTTATTAACTGAAGCTAAAGCTGTACGCTTTGCTATGACTACTTGTTTAGGTGAAAAGTTCATCAAACTTTTTTGGCTCAGCATTCTTGTGTTCACTTTTGTCTTTCATGCTTTTTACATATTTCTTGATTTCTGACAAAAAATGTATATGACTGTTGTGACATACAAGCCTGAATATAATTGGAATAATTATCCAATATGCTGTTTAGGATACAAGCGTTGTGTTTTGGTACATTGTGACAAATGTCTCTAAGGAAGAAGAATGAGCATCTTAATGATCTGTAAAATGTTTTACCTAGAAGCAAAGGCAACTGCTCTTTTTAAGACCCAAATGAAATTAGAGCTCTTCTAGAGCGAGGGAAACAAAAGCATCTCTCCCAAAACAAGTGAGGTCCCAGTCTGACACAGTGAGGTCAGCCGGCTGGGGTCTATTGCCAGGCCTAAGCTGAGCTGCAGTGCGGTGTGCAAATCAGCTGCTTTTCTCCCATTTCATTTCTCATGCACAGCATTTGTGCTCCTCTTTTCATGAATGTAGAACCCTATCTTCGGCCCTCCCCTTTGAAAGAGCCTTCCCACTGACGAAGGTGACCTGCCACTGAGAAAAAGGAGGACCTGCCATGAACTGAGTGTCAGCCATTAAATATGATTTCGCCCCTGAATGGGACGCAAACACATTCACCCACTGAAACTCATTAAGGCTGCATAATCTCTCTTTTCTTAAGCATAACAATGATTTCAGCTGGGAAATGCAATGGTTTTGGGGAGCTAAGCCATTGATTTGAGTTGCATTCAAAGTAATAAATCAAGTCCAACTTCACATCCTGGGCCCATTTGCCTAATTCAGCGCCTCTCACCGTACTGGTCAATTAGTTTAGAGCGAATATATTCAATACACACAGCAATTCACTGACAAGGCATAATAAATCCTGTGGCTTGGAGAGTGTCCAAAATACCCATTGCTGCTATTCTAACCCTTAACTAACTCCACAAAAAAAAAACAGCAGCATAAGTAACTAACGCAGGAATGCTTTGCATCAGCGCACAGTTTGAGGTTTCGGATGCTGAAAACAAAATTTGATGAATCATACTGAATCAACTGACATTTATGTGTCTAACTTCTTATAGTTGATACTGCCTAAGCTCAAATGAGGTCACTGGTACTGAGAGAGAAAGGCGGAAATGGGAAAGTGCCAATTTTAGTCTCACAAACTGGCTGGCTTTTTGATTCCCCCCAAAGCCTCCCTCGCTCGTCTTCATCATCTCAACCTTAGATACACGTAGAGCGCAAGCATTTTCTTTGATTATATTATCTGTCCATCTTCCTGTCAAAGTTTTTAATTTCTTCTGGCTTGGCTTCAAAGCTTCCAAAGAGAAGCTGTCCGGACAGCCTGCTAAATTACAGCCATGTAGACCGGGAGAGGTGGGAGCAGCTGTTAGGAAGGCTCTCAGTAGTCCAAACCATTGTAATCTGCATTAACCACATTGCAAGAGAGTGCAAAAGGTCAAAGTCTTTAAGTGCCTGCAGGGACGGGTGCTTGTGGATTACATGGTATCGCTCCTAGAGGTTGTCATAATAGTATGGTTCTACTAGTTCACTACCTGTTGTTCAACTACAATGATGAATATTGGCCTCTTTGAGAAAGGCTTTAATAGTTGGGACTAAACAGCAGTACAAATTACATGAGTTTAAGAAAACGCAACAATTAAAATATGGCAATAAATGAATAAACATATAAATAAATGTAATTCTATTAAGACCCTTTGACATATCTTCAAGTGAGATGACTTTATTTATGAGCCTCGTCTTTAGCAATGAATGAGATTTTCAACACCCATTTGGATTAACATGGCAATCTTTGTGTAAACCCTTGTTAGCAAAACTCCAAAGAACTGGTTATGTTGGGATACTTATATAGGAGTATGCTGCATTGAATTGTACAAAAATAGATTTCATTTAAATCATGCTGTTTGTTTTGCCCGCTCTTTGTGTGTCTATGGTTTTGCGATGCTTTTAAATAGGAACACGTAAGGTTTATTACCTTTCACTGAAAAACCCATCAGCCAGTCTGCACAGGAAAATTTAGGAATGCTAGAATAAGAACCTTTGTTGTCTGTGATTAAATGATTGCTGGTGATCACATTTCTGCATTTTGTTTTGCAATTATGCTCCTGAGGGTACAATTTCTAATAATTGGTAGTCTAAACTTGGTATCTTAAACATGGATTACTCCCTCTCTGTGCTCATAGCAAATCACGTCCCAAGTGGATGAATGCATTTGTAAATTCTAGGAAATGCTTACTAGATTAGGTGCATTTCCTGGAAGGTGTGTATTGGCAGAAGCTACACCTCCACGATGATCTGAACTATCTTTGATGACAGCGTTTTAAACAGGGAGATGAGCAGATGTGAAACTCTTACTCCATGGCCTTTGTTTAAAAAAAGGCCAAGATGGCAGCAGCTATTTCTTTCCTTTCCTGCACTTTTCAATATGTTTTTCTTGTGCACGTCATTCATCAAGCTGAAAGCGAGTGAAAATAATTTCAAAGAATTAATGAGCAAAAGTCTCCCTTTGCACTGGAATTATGAATTATTTATGGCTATATTTCAAAGTGATTGAAATTGCGAATTAATCCCATTAACCTCTCCAATAGCCAGAATAAAAGCATATGTCTTGACTAATGTTTGCTGGGCTTAGATTTAGTGCTTTTGAAAGAAGCCCAGCAGATGAATCGTTGCACGGTTCTTATATAGATTCTAGTCTCTGTCTGAGTCTGTGGAGGAATGACAGAGAGCTCATTGGAGGCGTCTGTCTCCTAGCAAGACACCTCGTCACATCCTCTCCCCTTATACCACATAGCCTGTGATGAATGCATGGAGCTGCCCTCATCCCCCCACAGATACATCTGACATTATTAACACAATATAAAATGTGACTGAGCGCTCTGCCACACTGCCGAGGCCCCTCTGATCCAGCCAAACACAGCTACGTTGTGATTTATCCCCACAGCCATGAAAAAGTAAGCGTGCCGTTAAAATGGCAGGTGTTTGCAGGCCACACGACTCACCAGGCACGATCAATAATGTCGCTCTTTTACATGCCTCATTTTGAGGCAGCCACGGCATCATATGCCATTAGTGAGGCCGTGATCTATTGGGGAGCAAACCTCTGTCTACACTGACACAAGCTAACAAGGTAACTGCGTGTGCACACACATTCACCCTCGAAACACACATGCATACACCCGTGTGTTTGTATTGCTTCTACCTGCACTCCCACATAATTTAAGTGAACTAATGTAGGGGATAATGTACTGTAAATGGCAAGCACTTTGATTGATACCTGCACTTAGAACAATTACTGGTGTAAAAACTTTGGGAAAGGACAAAAGTTTGTGCTACTTACCATGAGGTTACCTGCTCGTGTCCCGGGAAAGTGATTTGTTACTGTTTGTTGAGCGTTTTCCTGAGGCTATAAAGTGTGACACGGCCAACAAATAAGGACTAATGTTCTGGTTCCAAATGAAAACTTAGCACAACCTGCAACAGAATGTGCTGTCCCTGCCATTCCGCAAATGCACAGATTATCAGAAAATTATCTGGTGCTATTTCTGAACCCTGCAAATCTATTTTAGACCAGCACCGTATTCATCACATGCTGTATTAAGTCGAGCAACATAATCATGCAGCAAGGTTTTTCTACATTGGAATTTCTGCTTTATAATAAAAACAAATTCTTACTGCAATAAACACATTTTTAATTCTATCCTAACTTGACTTTATTTAGGAAAGGCACGCAGAACATTTTAGGCCTTTGCTTATGCATGTCTTTCCTTGTTAAAGTAAAATGAGCGATTGTTGGAAAGCATCAGCAGTCTTTCTGAATCTCCCCATTGTATGGAAGGCATTCCACGTGATGTTTTCGTAAGATGGAAGGACAATATATTTGAAGTCACTACAGTAAAAAGCTAAATCTTCTTCTTATTTATTATTATTATTAGTATTATTGTTATTGTGAAAGACTATTTTTTTGCATTTGTATGAAACAAAAAAACATTAATTTGTGGATTTTTTTTAGCATTCCTCACATCTTCCACCCTGCTTTCACTTTTACTCTCAGCACAAATGGCATGAAAATTAACTATTAATCTTTTCCCAAAGGAATTCCGCATGCCACGCAGGCCTGACAGCCACAGGACGATGGTTGTTGTATGGTCAACAAACAATTTTCCTGGGCTTCACTGCCTCTCAAAGGCACTCTTTCCTCCAGCCCTGATCATGTGAAAAATGTCATTGTCAAAAGGTTCCTCTGCTTTTCTTCTCACACAAAGATGTCAGACGGAGAGAGTTAGAATTTCCAAACGTGTTAATCCGCATGAGCGTAAGCTTGGCCCCTTCCTCCATACTGCTCTGCAGCTCAAGTCACTGAGTTACACATTTCCTGTGCTTGAGCAACATAAGTGAACCTTTTGAGTTAAGATGCAATATGAATGCGGGACATTTTTTTAATGTGACACAACCCAGTCCAAGAATTCATGCAGTTTACTTACAGTTGTTTCTTCACCATGCATTGATTTCATAAAACAAAAAAAATACACCTGTTGGGTAAAAGTGGACATCCCTAAATGTTGTGAAACTAGCGTCAGTTAAGTTCATAGCTGGATCATGCAGAAATATTTACTTACAGTGTCTTGCAGAGGTATTCCGCAATAACACACACTGATCTTTTTATACTGTGTCGCACTATAAGCCACAGATGTGTATTGTTTTGGGATTGTATGTGCTAGACCAATAGAAAGTACATAGTTGTGAAGTGAAAATAAAATTATTGATGGTTTTCAAAGTCTTTTACAAATAAAAATTTAAAATGTGGGCCATGCATATGTATTCACCCCTGTTTGTTCTTATACCCCTAAATGAAATTTAGTTTAGCTAAATGTCTTCAGATGTCATCTATATAGTAAATAAATTCCATCTTTATTTAATTTAATCTCAGTATAAATACAGCAGTGATGTAACTTTGGTTGTATGAAAAGACTAATTGTCTTGCAATCAGAAAGCTGGGTTTGATTTTAGCATCCTTATCCACCACACAATGATGTGCCCATGGGCAAGGGACTGGCACACCAATCTGCATTTTCGTGTATGTATGTGTGTGATTATTTATTTCTGTGTGAATGTGAATTTATCAAAAAGCACACTGAGTTGTTTGATTAGAAATGTGCTTTATAAGTTTTCTCCTTTCACGTAACTGTTTTATGAAGAACTTAAAAGTTGCCCAGAACTTTAAAGCCTTTTTAGGTTATAAACTCAGTGCCAAGCTCTCTGGGAGCACTGATCAATACACCGTCTAAAATGGAAGGGTATGGCATGACTGCAAACCAAGACATGGCTTTCCACCTTAACTCACAGGCCAGGCGAGAAGCTTAATTTGAGAAGCAGTGAGTAGACGCATTGTAACTCTGGAGGAGAGATCCACAGCTCAAGTTAGGCAAGTCAAGTTTATTTAATTAGCACCATTTATAAGCAAGGCAATTCAAAGCGCTTTAAAGGACATCAAATGGAATAAAGAAATGTACATCAACCCAAGAACATTAGGTAGAAATGGGGAAAAAAACGGTTTGACAACCGACCAGTTCGGCCTGAAATGACCGGACGGTCGGGAATCCTCCCAAACCTCTCTGGCCATCGCCCCTTGATGTGACTGACTTTAGCCACTAATTCCATTAGACCATTGCACTGGATCCCCCGCAGCCCTGTTGCCTGGTCCATTTGAGAGAGACCCAGAGGTGAACGGGCCCTCCTCATGGCCTCTCCTCGTCTCATTTAGACTACAACCTGTCATCCTCTGTGCAGTGTGCAGGGCTGCAGAATCTTCTCACAGCAAACAGGGCACCTGTAGCCACAGGGGGCGCCAATTCCTTACACAGTGATATGATAGATAATGGAAACCCACCTTTGGGGCGGAGATTATTTTTTTGTTTATTTTCTTTTTTTAACAGCTCGTGCTGCCCCCTATGTGTCATTGAAAAAGGTGCCGCTCGGTCAGCTGCCCAGGTCACCCGTCCCAAAAACTGCTGCTGTTTGCGTATGTTTATTATTTTATTTTTGAGGGGGCGGCGCATATTATTCGAGGGGGCAACGCCCCAGTGCGGCCCCTTGTGGCGCCGGGCCTGGAGTGCACAGACAGTTTACCCACAGAGACGTTCAGGTGCAATCTATGCAAAATGCGGACAGAGAACGTTTTATCATTCTCTTCCTTTTATCTCTTCTTTCTTTCGCCTCTTCTCTTTCTTTTTTCGCTTCTTGTTCTTCCTTTACTCTCCTACTTTCTCATTGTAGTGTCCATATAATTTGAAATTCTCCCTGCAGGAATCACAATAAAGCTATTTTCATGCACAAATCAAGCGGAGCATTATGGCGAAAGCTGTTTGCTCCACTTGTGAAAGCAAAATCTGTCGAGCTCTATTTGGCATTAAGACATCAATTCTTATTGCCACATTGCTAGACAGGACACTGGAAAAAAAAATGCGGTTGTACAAAGTGTTCACTCAGAGTATGAATATGATTGCACAACACATATTTCAGATTTTTAATTCTACAACATTGCAAGTTGCAGATTCACATAGAATCCCAATAAAATATGTTGCTGTATTTGTTTAGAAGTTATTTTGATGTTCAGAAGTCATTTTGGACGCATATTTAGGAACAGTTTTCGAGAACAGAGAATACATAAACAGAAAATATTAAAAGGCAACATTAAATACAGGTGAACAGCACTAAGAAAATGAATTGTCTAAGTGCGTTAACTGACACTGGAAGGTTTCCCCTTGCTCTGAGCCACGCCCCCAATAAGACCGTCTCTCAGCAGGTCAGCAGGTCAGCAGATGGGGTTGATAGGTGGGCAACCTCATTATGACCACATACTTCCCGCCTCTTCCTGGCTGCCGCCCTAGCACCGCTCATATTGTCCCACCCTTTCTTCCCATCCAACCTCTCATCAGCGATCTTTCCTGTCATCACACGCACACACATCCCTCCTGTCACACAGCCGTCTGATTGATGAGGCCACTTTTGATAATGGTATCAGGAACCGGGGTGTCTGCCTTGTCATTAGATACTATCAGTGCTGTCTTATTACAGCTGGAGAAGACCCCAGGCAGACAGACAGGTTCCTCTGTGCACAGATATGGCCAGCTGATAATGAAGCTCTGTAACAGTGTGCTCTAATATACCTGGCTGAGTTAATCCATCCATCACAAATGCCAAAGTTTGGGGAGCTCCTTCACATCCCATAAACTTCTGACTGTCAAGTCAACACCTGTACCTACCTCCCTGTAGGAGGAAGGAGGGACCAACATCAAAATAAAACATGCCGTTGTTGTACTATGATAGCAAAAATAATGTGTGGTATGGTGAAATGTATTTAAATCCTTTAAAGGGAATATGATTTTATGCAAAAACTAAAATAAGGGAATTTTGGTTTGAGACCCAAGTAGTTAAATATTCTCCATACCATTTAACATATATTATGTGGCGTTAACAGCTTGTCAAACAAAAGAAAATAAATAAATAAACTGAAACAGGGAGGCAGATAATGCTGTTTGTTTGCTAATGTTCACTACCAAACCTCTCAGGCCTTTACATAACAGCTGAGGATACATTTCCCACAGGTGGACTCCACTAATTCTGTGACTTCTCAGGGGAATTGGTTTTACTGGCTTTTATTACTTGCATCATAGGGGAAGGGGTTTAATAGAAATAGCACCACACTTTTCAGATTTGTATTTGGAAAAAAATTGAAATAAATATCATACAGCAGGAAAAAATATTTTATATTTTCATCCCAAAAAGGTATTTTCTTTAAATATTCCTCAGAACCAGGAATCAGCACTCAACAGCAAGTAAGTTTAACACGGAAACTATTGCAGCATTATCCAAAAGAAGATTGGAGAAACAATTTTCTGTTACCAACACCAACTGACTGATAAATATTGCACACCACAAGCATGCAACTCAGCAACCAAAGAAACACAACTCTCAATCAGAGAACTTTAAACGTCTCTTTGCATCACTGTTGAAAATCTTCACATTTGCATTAGAGTAATACAATTACTGACTATAGATAAAACAGCCATAAAATGTATCCTACTTTAATGCTAGAAGGTTTTCTAAATAAACGCAGGACTACTAGTGAAAAACACATGGTCATTCTTTGCTTGGAAAAATACAGTTTGAATGCCAACTAAATTTAGTACCAGAAACCCCCAGGCCACAAATGAACAATAGTGATTTGCGTTATCTGGAAGGTTTCTTTTATATTAGAACAAAAGTGAAGCAATGATCAAAAGACTGCAAAGGAGAAGGGGGCCCTGCAAGCCAGGATAAGAACAACACTCACAAAGGCCTCGGCTCACCGGTGAAAGAATAACTGCGGTTTGAATTATGGATACATCTGAATGGTGTCTCCTCTCCACAGATGGTTGCACACATGAGAATCCCAAGGCCTGTATAATTGTATTGCTAATAAGGAGCAAAGCCAATTAGGCATTTAAGTGTGCTGTAATCACTTGGACTGGAAGAGATGAAGAGACGACCCATGGAGGAGATGGAAAATCAGGCCAAAGGACAAATGAATGCCTCTACTAATTCCCCGGCACACTGACAAAAATAATTAGACATAAACTGTGTGCACTGAAAAGTCCCCACTGGGAGTGAAAACCTTCCTGGAGTTTCACAGTTCCTACATGGCCCTTCTGTTTTGCGTTTTTTTTTTCTAAGAGATCTTCATGAAAAGTAAAAGAAAGCTAAAAGGGTAGCTATTGTAATTGCTTTATCACACCAATATAAGAAAACATCATCACGTTTGATCATTTATCTTATTTGATAATGTACACACATTTGACAATGTATGCATATTTTCCAAATTAGTCTCATGCTTACTACGTGGGAAACAGAACAAACAACTGCGTAATGTGTGCAACCAAAATAAATGTTTGCAGCATTAGCTGTTCAAGGGGCTGGTGTACCCGTGTAGGAACAGCACAGACGGGCCATAAAATTCTCTAGACAAGCTGTCTGTCACAACATTTGTTTGCCAGACTACATTCTTTTTCTGCCACAGAGAGTGGGAATAAAAAAGGGTCAAATTCACCAAGCCGCATTGCAATGCTCTCTCAAACTGCAATATGTCTGTAGTCAAATATGTTTAGGGGCAGGATTGTCAGCACAAAGCCGGATGCCGAGTGTTTTTTTTCACCATGTTCTGGAACTTTTTAGAATTCAGCCAGCCGGGAGTACAAAAGGCTGGGACGTCTACGAGGACTATCAATACATTTAAACAGGGCCATGCATTTCTCATAAAGTGGCTCCAAAAGCGGTGGGAGCCAATGGGAGGAGAAAAAAAAAAGAGGCGGGTGGGGTTGGGTGGGGGACTGCTTGATCAACCCATAAAGGGAAACTCAGTTATGAACAAGAGAAAGAAAAAGAGGAAGAAAGAGCTGGGTGAAGGGGGAGAGGGAGAAAAAAAACTGAAAGAAAAGGTCATGAGTGGCAGTTGATTTGAGGAGTTTCTGCGACCCCACAAAGGGCCATGACATCATCAGGTATTGAAGTGAGAGCGGAGGAGAAGGGGTTCTTTAAAAAGCTACCCGCGTACCGAGGCCGTAATTACGTTTGCGCTAAACTTGCCCAAGTGCTTCTGTGCTGAGAGGGGGGGGGGGGGATCATTTTTAGAGGTGGGGGCTGAATTAATCAGCTTTGTTTTCTATGCAGACTGATATAAAAAAAATCTTTCTCACCAAAAGCCAATTTTTCCCAACTTGTTCTTGGTGTTGTCTGTACCTAACCTGCCTTCGTTCTCCAATTGGGAGCATAAAAACACCTCTGCAGACCCCTCCAACTTTGAGCATTGGGAGCTTATAAAGCCTTTGCAATGCATGCTGGGTAGGCATGGCATGAAGTGTACAAGGAAAGAATGCCATTAAGTAAGTTATGCATATAATGAATCTGAGCAATGCTTGGGAAAACTTCAGCAACATTTATTCCTCTTTCAGTTTAGCCTCTTTCTCAGTGAAAAGAGCAGTCTGAGTAGGGAATACAGTAAATCATTCTTTAGTTCTGCCAGCGCGGTTTTCACCCAAGGCCACTGCCCACAAAGTCTTCATCTATTTACAACCGCACTGTGAGTCCAACCTAGTGTCGGCTTTTTAAATAGGCTCCTAATATACAATGCCCCCCCTGTTCATTGTGTCACTTTTTTTTTTACTGCAGCAATGAACCTAAATAAAATCGTCATGTTGCAGCAGATTGACAGAGTCCTGAAATGTGTTTTAACCACCATCTAACTCGCCGGGTGATATAAATCAAGTTTGCGCAGTTGCGGTGACTGTGGTGTGATGTGAGGGCGACAAATTCATCAGTCTTATGATATTTTTGGGCCTTGGGCTTTTCCTCCCTGCTGCTGACATGCCAGAGTGCAACATGACGTGTCGTCACTACCCTGACAGACTCGCAGTGGCTGCGCTGCGGCACTCTCAGTCAGCAAATCCAATTAGCTTTCCCACGACGATACCGCCCTGCTGTCAGAACGGCACACTGTAATATGATAAAATTATAGACAAACACTTCCCTTAAGGATACAAGTGCCAAGAAACAGACAGCAGCATGCTAATTCCAAGCTGACAGCTCACTCACTGCACAGTATGATCCTTCACCTTCAGTGACTAAACTGAGAATTCTTCCTCTGACAGGATGTAGAACACCACTTGATAACATATTTTTATGCCAGATCTTTTGGACTGCAGGCTAGTTTTGTACAGCAGGCATGTGGTCACATGCAGCTTATGAAGTATAGTGCCTTGCAAAGGAGCCAGTTAAACTTTTTCACATGTTCTAGACTTATAATCAAGAACATAAATGTACTTTGTTTAAATTTTATGTGAGGGACTAATGCATGTTAGCGCATAATTATGAACTGGGAAGACAATGATTGTTTTAACAATGAATTCTCTGAAATGTATGGCATGCATTCACATCTAGCTTCCCTGAGTCAACACATTGCATAAGCACATTTCACTGCAGGGTAGAGAGAGGGAGATTTTTTGTGCACACAATTTTGTTAAGCAGTGCCATGATTTTTCAATGGGATGTTGGTCTGAACTTTGACTGGATAATTTTAACACATGACTATGCTTGGATGTTTGACCATCCTGCTGAAAGTCTTTTCCATCCTCTAGCAGGTTTGTGTACACTGTTGTTACATCAAATCTATCCATGTCCCCTGTTGCGTACCCACGGCAGGATACTGTCACCACCATGTTTCTCTGGTCCTGCTGTGTTTCAGGTGATGTGCAATATATTAAAAACAGTTCAAAGGGGTGAATTCTTCTGCAAACCACTGTAAAGCAAGTTTAGAAATATTCCAAGAAACTGAGGTACTATTGCTTTAAACAGATTCTCTAAGACTTTACTTTTGCAGCCAGTAATGATCCTCCGTGTGATTGATTAGATCTCTCTAACCTCCAGCTCTGATCCATTTTCTCCTTGCCTGATCTATTTTATGGATGTTCCCCCATGATTGCTGTATGTTGCCATCGATGATTTCCTTTCTTTATTTCTCCAAGGACCAAGAACACCTGTCCGCTTTAATCACTAAGTCCTTCCCAGCAGGAATGCCATCACTGAATGGACACCAGGCTGTTATCTGACAGACTGATAGACTGACTAATAGAAGCATCAAACGGGTATGACAGCAACAAAAACGAAGCAAGAAAGATCAAGAAGAGAATCAGTGCTGTTTTAGCCTGTTGCCATATGAGTCATTAAAATAACAGGAAATCTGCTGTACTCTCAGCAGTGATTCATTGCATAAACATGAAACATGAAAACATATTTTTCTAAAGTCACCCCTATTAAATGAAGGGTCATACTCATATTAAAGATGACACATCTTTGATTTTCCAAATGTGGGGTTATTCATCAAAACTGTTAACCATCATCATTTCCCTTATCATCATTTCCTACAGAAACAGCATAAATGTTTTGTTCTTATGCTTTTTACTATAGATTTCTATTTTAAGTTTTATTTGTCACCCTGGAAAATATTTTGATTTCCCACACCCTATGACACCACTTCAGGAAGTAATCTAAATTGCTCCCGAATGTGTTACTGACAGGGTTAAGATGTCTCTGCCTTGCTGAAAAACAGGCTTACCAGCTATGAAATAATTTACCAGTAAGGCTAACAACAACACTGTTTTTGTGGCTGATAAACTAATCAACCATGGCTCAGTTTGACTGAAGACAAGCCAAAGTTTGCTGTACCCATCAGCGTATTGCCCCTTGATGGAATTTTTTCTCTGAACACAAATAATGACTAAAGTTTGCACAGAGATGAACAGATGGTTTTATCAGGTTTTCATGGAAAACAATTTGTCCTTGAGTGAACAAAGTTTGTACACATGGACTTTTATGAAAGATCCCATTTACAAATTCACATGAAACCTCTCCACCCACACACATCCCCTAAGTGAGAGATAAGCATAGCAGATTAATCAATATCTAACTGAACAGAAACACAAGCGCACACATTTAGAGCGGGATACTGTCAGAGAGGCCGGTCTTCATTCCGGTGGTTACACTTTTAGTACTACAGTACATCAAAACCCAAAAAAACAAATCCCAGTAAATTTTACTACCAACATTTTTATTAGAAAATTAGAACTCTTTCATTATTATTTATTATTATTATTGAGAAAGAAAAAAATACTTAAAATTAATTGTGTCAAAGTTAATATATACTGTATGAGATGGCAGTACATATTTAGAAGAAGAAGACATCTTTATTTGTCA
>NW_023397301.1:0-44648 GCF_011125445.2 Fundulus heteroclitus
AACAAAATCTGTTTAAATCAGCAACCAGTAGTGCCTGTTTTCCTAAGGTTGTAGTAGAGAGTTCTGAGAAAATTGGTGCAGGGGTAGTGTGCACAACCCATATACAGAGGCCTTAGTTGTCAACGCAGCTGACCCACGTTCAATTCTGGCCTGAGATCCTTTACTGCATGTCTTCCACACTCTCTCCAACCCATTTTCCTGTCAGTCTTCTTTGAAAAAATTATACACTAGTGCCCTAAAAACCCAAAAAAGAATTAAAAAATGAAACAAATCAAGCAGAGATACTTATTTGTCAAGCAGAAATGTGGCTAACTCCGCATCAGTTAGAAATTCTTTCAGGATGCAGAGCGCCCTCTACCTCTGAAAAGCTGCCCCAATGTTCACCAAAGACAGTGTGCAACTGTATTCATTACAAATGTAATAAATACATTTTTACAGAAGTTACCTACTACACCTTTAAAGAGTATTCCAGTTTAGTTAGTTGAAAGATTGATTATTAAGACCAGCACAGAAAGGGGTTTCATCTCTCTGGGGAACCTTTTTAGGCCACCTGATTTTTTTGGGGGGGAATATTCTGTACAAGTTGATCAAATGTTACACCCATTGATCAGCTTTTTCTGTACAGTTATTAAAACTAAAAGTGGCACAGTTTATAAATCAGTCCTCAACTTTCTTCGAAGCACAGGTGGACCATCCACACTGCCTCAGGGTTTTCGCGGGTCATTAAAAATCACTAAAAGTCATTAATTTTTTATTTTTTTAAATTAAGGCCTTAATTGGAATTAAATGTGATTATCGGTGGCATTTAAAATGGCAAATTGTTTTTCTAAAAAAAATACGTTCGTATAAACAGTTTCGTCAGATATATTATATCAGATATAACTGATTCCGCGTGTTTGCGCAGAACCAAACACGCTGAACTGCTTCCGGTTGACTGTAAAGCCGTATGTTTTTACGATGTTCTGAAAAGAAGCTTGAGGCAGAGAAAGAGCTAGAGAATGGGAAAATGCAAATTTAAACAAAAGTGGGTGGAAAACGAGGATTCTGGACATGGCTCGCAGCCTGTCGACGGTAAACATGACGAAGGATTTTGCCACGTTGTAAAAAAAAAAAAATTAAGCTTTGCACAATGGGTTTCAATGCTTTACGATCTCACATAAATTTGGACACAGCCACAGATCATCTGCAAGGGGCAGACAACGGCTAACAATGTCAAGTTACTTTTCTGTGACGAACGCAGTCACGTCCACAGTAGCCTACCGCAACCAGCACAAACAGGCACAGCAACAGCTGAAGAAGCGCATACCACCACTAAACGCCGGAAATCAGACGGTCTTCGAACAACATTTGGATCCAATGCAACACTGCATGAGGAGGTGCTCTGTTGTCTGAACACAGCCATCAACAAGTACCCATGAATCTATCTATCTATCTATCTATCTATCTATCTATCTATCTATCTATCTAAATGACACTGGTAAAAAAAACATTTCAAGTTTTATTGTTAATTTTTTTCACTCTCACACACATCTAAACCTGAGCTTTCACACCAACAATATATATATTTTTTATATTTTTGCATGCTGTTTATATCCACGTTCAATACACAAGAGTAAGACTACATCCAGAGTCTTACTATTTGCTTGCAACTGGGGCAGGAGCTTAATACCCTTGGAAGAGATTGTTTAACACAGCTTTGTGTACTGACACTGTAACTCCAGGTAATTAATTTGGCAACGCGATTCAGCCTTAGTTTGACAAATACAAACAAATTAATAAGCATTAAAGTACAGTTTATGGGCTGGGTTTCTGCAATGTTCAAAAAACTCATCTTCAGAACCAGTCTCTGCTCAAAATGGTGATCTGCACTGCGTAATCTACTTTCAGCAGTCATCACCGGTTATTGAAACCCTAAACTACAGAAAATATGGGGCAGAGTTGCTCCCTCTGCCTTTACTACCGTCCGTCAGCTCCTATGTCATTCTAGAGGAGGATGCACTGAGGCGGAGTGTCTGCAAGTGTCTGTAGTGCAAGCGGTTCTCTTTATAACTGCTGTTTATCGTCACTTATTTTAGAGCCCAAATAAGCGACTTCACTTTCAGAAACAAGCCCAAAAAAACGCAACCCGCGACTCTTGATATTTCAAGCGACTTTAGAAAAAGAAGCTCAAAGTCGCATAAAATAAACGGCTTTTGGCAACAATATGCGCGGGTCTACGGAAAAGCGCCGTCATGATCTAACAAAGTTAACGCGCTATATATATATATATATATATATATATATATATATATATATATATATATATATATATATATATATATATATATATATATATGAGGGTCATGGGGTACTTGTTGATGCCATTAAAATTATTTGTAAGAGCATTAAAAAGAGCATTTAAAAAGTATTAAATTTGAGTTACTCACTCCTGTAAAAAACCCTGTGGCCTAATCCAAAAGAATCAAGAGTCTTTATTGTCATCACGTAATGTCTGTGAATACACATGTAATACACAAACGCAAATTAAAAACACTTGAAAATGAAGCATCCATTGTGGAGCCCCTCAAAATAAATAACAAACACTCAGAAGACAAAAAAGTGTTAAATATTAAAAAACACCCTATTTTTTTTAGGAAGATATAAAAATCCTTGAAAGAAACCATATATAGATAGAAACATAGTTTGTGGTATTTACTTAAAGTGCAGCTTGTGCTGAAACAGTGTGTGAAATGGGCTGGTGGTTTATTTGATTTGATTTTCTTCCTCCAGGGTGCGATTACCTTCACAGCTTGGGAAAGAAAACTGTTCTTAAATATATTTGTTTTTGTTAAAATGTTCCTGAATCATTTTCCTGATGGATGTGGGACAATCATTGCATTGTTTGGGTGGGTAGGATCAGTGGCAATTACGTCTGGCCCTTTTCGGGTCTTATGCAGCATAAACCATGTCTATGTCACGCAACTGGAGTTGAGGAATGGTTATGGTGCAATGGTATCATTTGTACTTGTGGCAACTCCTCCTTCTTTTGTGCGGTAGAAGAATACAGGAAAAAGGTCGGGACAAAGAATCTTGCATCAGCTCCAGCAATTAAACCTCCATGAAGATCTGCGTCTGCCATGAAGCTGCACTGTACCGGTCTGTTGTGTTGAAGAAAGAGCTGAGTCAAAAGGCGAAGCTCTCGAATTTACCGGTCAATCTACATTCCCACCCTCATCTATGGTCATGAGAAAGAACGAGATCCCAGATACAGGATGCCAAAATGAGTTTTTCTCCGTAGGGTATCTGGGCTATCCCTTAGAGATAGGGTGAGAAGCTTGGTCATCTGGAGGGGACTCAGAGTAGAGCCGCTGCTCGTTGAGGTGGCTTGGGCATCTGGTTAGGATGCCTCCTGGGCGCCTCCCTGGTGAGGTGTTCCGGGCACGTCCCACCGAGAGGAGACCCAGGGGAAGACCCAGTACAAGCTGGAGGGACTATGTGTCCCAGCTGGCCTGGGAATGCTTTGGGGTTCCCCCGGAGGGAGCTGGCCCAAGTGGCTGGGGAGAGGGACGTCTGGGCCTCCCTACTAAGACTGCTAACCCTATGACCTGACACCGGATAAGCGGAAGATGATGGATGGATGGATTCAATTTAATTAAATTTTATTTATATAGCGCCAATTCATTAAACATGTCATCTTAAGGCACTTTACAAAGTCAAAATCAATCAGATTATACAGATTGGCTCAAATTATACAGATTGGTCAAAAAAATGTCCTATATAAGGGAACCAGTTGATTGCATCAAAGTCTTGACAAGCAGCATTCCCTCCTGAAGAAGCGTACAGCCACAAGGAGAGTCGTCTGCATTGTCCATGGCTTTGCAGCAACTCCCTCATACTGAGCAAGCATGAAGCGACAGCGGAAAGAAAAACTCCCCATTAACGGGAAGGAAAAACCTCCAGCAGAACCGGGCTCAGTATAAACGGTCATCTGCCTCAACCGACTGGGGGTTACAGAAGACAGAGCAGAGACACAACAAGACAAACAAAAAAGCACAGAAGCACACATTGATCCAGTAATCTGTTCTATATTAGATGGTAGTAGCGGGTGATCTGTCTTCCCTGGATGATGCCACAGCTAACAGAACGCCAGACCAGGTGTACCTACTATGAAGAAAAAAGAGAAAAAAACAAAAAGTTAAAAGCTGAAATGACAACAGTCATGCAAAACTGGAGAACAGTAGAACTCAGTAGAGTGAGACATTTAGGCCCTGATGACCTCCAATAGCCTAAGCCCTATAGCAGCATAACTATAGAGGTAGCTCAGGGTAACATGAGCCACTCTAACTATAAGCTTTGTCAAAAAGGAAAGTTTTAAGATTAGTCTTAAAAGTAGACAGGGTGTCTGCCTCACGGACCAAAACTGGGAGTTGGTTCCACAGGAGAGGAGCCTGATAGCTTAAGAATCTGCCTCCCATTCTGGTTTTAGAGACTTTAGGAACCACCAGCAGACCTGCAGTCTGAGAGCGAAGTGCTCTGTTAGGAACATACGGGGTAATCAAAGCTCTGATATACGATGGGGCTTGATTGTTAAGGGTTTTATATGTTAGAAGAAGAATTTTAAATTCTATTCTTAATTTACCTGGAAGCCAATGAAAGGAAGCTAAAATTGGGGGAATTCATCTTGTTTATTTTCATCAGAACTCTTGCTGCAGCATTTTGGATCAGCTGAAGACTTTGAACTGCATTTTGTGGACTTCCTGATAGTAAAGAATTACAATAGTCCAGCCTTGAAGTAATAGTTCAGCATTGTAGTAAGTGTCATCGGAATAACAGTGGAAATTAATCCCATGTTCATGGATGAATCGGAGAGTTTGAAAACAAAGGCTCATCTCACATTTATTTGATGGGTTGAGTAGTTGTCTTGCAATCGGAAGGTTATGGGTTCGATTCCAGCTTCCCCTTGTCACATGTGGGCGACGTGGCACAGAGGTTAGGGAGTTCGTCTTGCAATTGGTGGGTTGCTGGTTCGATCCCCCACACTGACTGTCTCTGTCGTTGTGTCCTTGACACTTCACCCGCATTGCCTGCTGGCGGTGGTCAGAGGACCCAGTGGCACCGGTGCATGGCAGCCTCACCTCTGTCAGTCTGCCCCACCCTCTACTAACATAGAGGGTGTGAACCATTAGGGTGTGAATGTGAATGGGTGAATGAATGACTGAAGCTTTGGAGGTCGTCAAGACTAGTTAAAGCGCTATACAAGTAAAATTACATTGACATGTAAATTTACCATTTACATGTCAATGTAAATGCCCCATGTCAATGTAATGTAAACCCCAAATTGTAAACCCCAAATTGCCTACCGAGCTGCGTATCGCTGTATAAATGTGTGTGCGTTTAGTGTGATTGGCTCTAGTGTACAGCGGTGTTCAGTGGTCAGTATGACTGGAAAAGTGCTATATAAGTTCAGTCCATTTACCATTATGCAGTAAGTCAGGCATGGCAGTTGCAGTGTGATGGTCTGGGGATGCTTTGTCTTAATTAACAGAACCTGAATTCTGCTATATATATAATGTATGTGTGTGTGTGTTCTTGTACTTGCAGCTGAGTGAGAACGTGTTTTCCTCAATTTACTACTAAAGTGAGGACTTTCCTTACTTCTCTGGGCTAGGGGTTGGGTTTAGGACTAAAGTCAATTAATTTTAGGTTAGGGTTAGAGGCCATAGAAAGGCTTGAAAATGAATGGAAGTCAAGGCAACCTTTGTGTCAGGTAGGTAGGTATAGGGACTTTCCCACAGACTCCACTGGGCCATACTCTTCCACACCGCATGCTTGATAGTTTTTTGACCGGCTTTTTTCCCCCTACTCAACTGGGTATTTTCGACCCTACTCAGGAGGTAGTACAATGGTAGTCGTGTAGCGTAGAGCTTTTATGGGAGCAGACTATTAGTCTGTGATTGGCTGTGGGAGTGGCCAGCCAGCCAGCACTGATTGCAAGGGGATGGAAAAATCAACTGGGATTTGCTGACTCAATACCACAGAGAGGGAAATGCTGCATTCACTGCTCTGAAAACTGTGAGGTTTTGTCTGTAAAGACTGTGTGGTTTCAAAAGTTGGTCTTCACGGCCGCTCATCACACAACATTGTTTTGTGTGGGGTAGAGGGCAGAGTTGCTGCTGCTGCTACAGCCTTCTGCGGAAGAGAGAGACAGTGTGGAGTGAAGCCCTGGTGCTGGCAGTGTTGGGGCTGCTGAGGGACAGCTTCTGTCTCTGTCGCTAATGTCGCTCTTAGATCCTGGTGTTTTGCTCCTCCGCCATTGATAGTGAATCTAACCCAATGATCACTCGACGGAATCAACGCAATGCAATGCAAACACACAATATCCCTCTCCACTTTTTTCTCTCTCCCTCTTTCTCTTTCTCTCTCTCTCTCTCTCTCTCTCTCACATTTACACAGAGACATGTTAGAGCCCGATCTATGATCAAGATATTTCTCCAGTGGATTATTTTATCCTTAAAAATTTCAAGATATTCTTACATTTACATTACCGTATTTTCCGGACTATAAGTCAGTTTTTTTCATAGTTTGGCCGGGGGTGCGATTTATACTCTGGAGCGACTTATGTGTGAAATTATTACACCAAACCGAAGGAGGGCGCTCTAGGCCTGTGTTGAATCAGACGTAAGCGACGTAGAAGCGGAAGAGCCGCATCTTCTTCATGTTGTATATTATCAAATAAATTTCCCCCTAAAATGCGACTTATACTCCAGTGCGACTTATATGTTTTTTCCTTCTTTATTATGCATTTTATGGCTGGTGCGACTTGTACTCCGGAGCGACTTATAGTCCGGAAAATACGGTATTTATATTTTTTGTTTTATGTTTTTATTTTATAATGATTTCTTTTATTCTGCCATTTTTCACATATTTTTTCAGAGTTAATGCTACACTGTTTAATAGCAGCAGGGCGCAAAATAGAAGTTGGGGCTTAAAGCCACCACGTTACTGGGTCTATTGAAAACCAAAAGTGGCACAGTGGAGCAGAATTCAGGCAGGACGAGTAGAGTGGTGTGGGGTAGACGGGGGGGGGGGGGGGGACGATACAAAATTCCTGTATACATGTATGTGTGTGTGTTTATTTTTTCTTTATTTCTATGATCCCCAGGTATTCCAGTGAACTACCAGGATGTCTCCTCTATCGATCCAGAGTATGCTAAAAACCTGCAGTGGATCTTGGACAATGACATCAGTGATCTGGGTCTAGAACTAACCTTTTCTGTTGAGACAGATGTGTTTGGAGCGATGGAGGAAGTACCCCTCAAACCAGGAGGGAGCAGCATCCTGGTCACTCAAGACAACAAGGTCAGTCACCCCAAACAACATTTTGGACTGACCTTACTCAGTACTCAGTAAATATGGCTGACATTATAGGATAAATTTAAAGTACACAGTAAATATATTCCTGAAGGCATCTGTTCACTGTTCTACTGTACATGATCAGCAATGCTGTTTTTGGACACATTCTTCTTTAGTCTCTTGAATCTGTATTCAGTTAAAAACCATGATGATGTGCAATGGTCAGTAATAAGCAATTTTATATAGATGGTCAATCATACACAATAAACTCAAAAAAACAATATGTGTATGCTTTGTATATTAAGTTATTTTAAAATGCCAGAATGATGTTGATCACTTAGGTTTGATGAGAGTTTTGGTTCCAGTGTTAAAACCTTTATTATTACTATTTATTATGTCTGAATCTGGTCACAATTACTTTTCAAATCTAATTTAGTAGGCTCTAAGCCAACAAATCGTTTTGGATGATACCTTATCAGTGTAGTTCTGCTATGTTCCTGTAGGTGGTACTGTCTTGTAAGGCTTTGAAAGGTTTCTGGAGGAAAGAATAACTATGCATGAACCCCATCCATCTCTTGTCAATTTGTATTTCTTAAGGTCTTTGATCAGTGAATCAAATGTTTTTCTCAGGCGGAGTATGTCCAGCTGGTGACGGAGCTGAGGATGACAAGAGCCATCCAGCCTCAGATAAATGCCTTCTTGCAAGGATTCCACACCTTCATTCCCCCGTCGCTCATACAGCTTTTTGACGAATATGAATTGGTACGCGTTTCTCTTCCCCCTCTCTGCTCTCGTGTATCACTTTTCACTGCTCCTGTTATCCTTGATCCCCTTTTGTGTGACACCCCTCACATCTGATGAAGGATTGCTTGGCATTGTGGGGAGGGGCGGCTGGTGTCCACGTCATGCATGGATCAGTGTGCAGCACAAACCTTATTCTAACCTGGGACGCTGCTTAGAGTTTAAAGCCCAGAGATGTTAGGGTTTTCTGTTTTTCAGTTAAAAGATAATTTGTGCATATATAATACTTTTCTGTGTGAATTTAAGATGAAACATAAATAATTTCTTCTCAGCATTATAGCATCATATTTCCACCATGACAAAAAGCTATAATGTGATTTAAAGCTTAACAATGTTATATGTGGGCTTCCCAGTGTTGCAATAGGCAGCACTGTTCAAATCCCGGAGGTCATTTATGACGTTCATATGTTTCCCCACTTGCATGTGTGGAATTTGCTCTGTCTTCTTTAACCTCAGTTGGTTGTGGCAGATGGGTGTTCCACTGAGCCTGGTTCTGGTTCTGCTAGAGGTTTCTTCCTGTTAAAAGGGAGTTTTCCTCTCCACTGTTGCTACATGCATGCTCAGTATGAGGGATTGCTGCAAAGTCAATGACAACACAGATAGCTGTTCAGTGTGGCGCTACGCTTTTTCATGATGAGTGAATGCTGCCTGTCAAGACTCAATACAATCTGCTGGGTTTCCTTGGATAGGAAACTTTTTGACTTTCTAAAGTGCCTTGAGATGGCGTGTTGTGAATTGGTGCTATAAATAAAATTGAATAGAATTTCTCTGGGTACTCCAGCTTCGTCCTATAGTGCAAAAACATGACTGTCACTTATAGTAATTGGTTGCTCTAACAGGGTTTCTGTGGGGCATTTAAAATCATAAAAAGTTATCAAATGAATTTTTTTTTTAAATTAAGGCCTTAATTGGCATTAAAAGTCATTAAATGTGATTATCAATGGCATTTAAAATGCCTTATTTTTTTCTAAAAAAATACGTTCATAAAAACAGTTTCGTCAGATATATTATATCAGATATAACTGATCCGGCATGTTTGCGCGGAACCAAACACGCTGAACGCGGATGATCGTAAAGCCGTATGTTTTTATGATGTTCGGAAAAGAAGCTCGAGCCAGAGAAAGAGCTAGAGAATGGGAAAATGCAAATTTCAACAAAAGTAGGTGGAAAACGAGGAATTATGTGTCAGACACTCTGACATTGATTGTCAGGGTGTCTAAATCAACAGGATCAACACTTTTTTGGGTGTTTCAACTGGTATATTTGGCAATTCATGATTTGCGAAGACAAAGTGGTTTGATTTTTGATGTTCTCCTCGTCATTAACTTTCTCTTTCTATAGATTCTCTTTCTCATTCAATTTAGGACTTTCCATATAACTTATCATCTTGGTCTACTGGATATAGTGTAGGAATTCCTTCAATACAAACCAAAGAAAATTTTACATTACCTGCCAGAAGCTGGATAAAATCTTTAAAAAAGAGAAAACAGTATTTTCACACCCCACGTCGTAGCTCAAGGAAATATTTGAATCTAAATGTTTTAGGCTAAATATTTTAGACTAAGATGAGTAAACCCTAGAGATGGATTTTTGGGTAAATTAAATAGAGCAGTGTTACATGTCATTGTTTCTAAAACAGCATTTTTCTGAGCTGCATCTAAAAGGCAAAACATTGAGAGTATACCCACTTCAGCAACATATCAGCTGCAAGGGGCAGACAACAGCTAACAATGTCAAGTTACTTTTCTGTAACCAACGCAGTCATGTCCACATTAGCTACCGCAAACAGCACAGCAGCAACTGGAGCAAGCCTTACTGCCACTAACGTTGGGAAATCAGACGGTCTTCAAACAACATTTGGATCCAATGCAACACTGCATGCGGAGGTGCTCTGTTGCCTGAACACAGCCATATATATGTGTATATATATATAGGAGAGTTATGGGTACTTGTTGATGGCATTAAAGCTATTTCTACGAGCATTAAAAAGCAGTAAATTAGGGTTACTCATTCCTGTCTAAGTTGCCCTTAAGTACGAGTGTGTGCACGTGTGGTTGTTTGTCCTGTGTGTCACTATTTTGCCATGTTATAGACAGAGACCTGTCCAGGATCTTGCCCAATGACTGTTAGCGATAGGCTCTAGCATAAGCATTCAATGTGCTATCATTTCATAGCTGCTTCTTTAGTAACTCAATTCTTTGGTTTTGATGTATAGATTATGATGATTGAAATATAAATAAAAGATTTGCAAAGGGATGTTGTATTTTGTTTCCAACGTGTTTATATTCATACAGAAGCTTTATTGCTTGCTGCTTTACATCGCAGTGTTTTTTTCAAACAAAGTTTTGTATTTCACCATTTTAAATAAACTATATAAATTCACTTCAAATCAACATGTTGAAGTTTTTGTTTTTTGTTATTGGAAGCAAATATTCCCCATTGGGTTAGGGGTCCTGCCTCAAATCCATACTTGATCAATGTTAATGAATACCCTTGTAAATATTCCCCAAGAATTGTACCATTTCTCCTGTTTCAGTTTGATGTACCAGTAAGTTATGCATTTCACAAGAAAAGTCTTTTGGCTTTAGATTTCAGTAGTTTCATTAAAGTTCAATTGAGTTTACTTACATTGCTCCAAATTGAAACAAATGGTAGATTAGATCCAAACTATTGTGCAATGAATGAGGCTTCATAAAATGAAGAACATAATGGACAATTCTGAGCATCGTCTCTTCCGAGACTTTAAGTCAACAACACTGTTTTCGGTTAGAGACTTCTTCAGACCTGCTGTTGTACAAACTGCTACAGGAGATCCTTCCTGCCCACAGCCTGAATTGAAAAGAGATTACCTTAAAATCTAAACCATAGATAGATTTAGAAAACATCCTTGCTGTGTTTACAGATACGTTAGGCTCTAACTGTGCATGCGGAAGTAGCCTTGCCAGGTAAAAGCTTTCTTTAAATATCCGCTGTAACATTGATTTGTTTCTTCCTGTTTGTACAGTGTATTTAATTTTGTAGGTTGTTTTTGTTCTCTGTGTGTGTCTCTGCAGGAGCTTCTGCTGTCAGGGATGCCAGAGATTGATGTAGAGGATTGGTGCAGAAACACGGAGTACACCAGTGGCTATGACCCTGAAGATCCTGTGATCCAGGTGGGCCATCTGTCTCACCTGACTATGACTGAATTTACAAGGTTTCTAGTGAAGCCACCTTTACTATATAGGCAAAGGTTGTTAACCGGCAACATGTATGCATTTCCTAGGACCAATTTCACCTAACAATTATTTATTACAGACAATTACACTTTTTAAAGCAATGGACAACATTGGTCAATGTGAACATGCCAAAATCAGCCAAACATTATGACCATTGACAGAGAAAACAAACAAACAAACAGCTATTCTATTACAGACTTTGCAGCAAGTGATGTTTTGAGTCCAAAATAATACATACAGATTTTTAGAGAAGAGCAAACATCTTATAACTAGATGATGTGAGATGTTCCTAGCCTGCTGTGTATAGGACCTACTATGGTCTGAGAGCAGTGAATTCTGTGATCAAATAAATCAGAGTGATGTTACTATCCCTTCATATTTAGCACACAGCTAATATGTCTCTATTTTGTGCAGTGGTTTTGGAAGGTGGTAAGGAGCCTCACCCAGGAAGAACACATTTTACTGCTTCAGTTTGTCACTGGAAGGTCTGTCTGCAGTAGTTCTTATTACAAAATGATTATTACAGAATCATTGCTTAAAAATTAACATGTGTATGATCTTTATCAGTTCTAGGGTTCCTCATGGGGGTTTTGCTTATCTGATGGGTGGGAGTGGCTTGCAGAAGTTCACAATTGCTGCTGTGCCATATACCTCCAACTTGCTGCCTACTTCCAGCACCTGGTAGTTACATTTTCATCCATCTTCCTCTTTGTGTAATGTTGATTCTGTTACATTTTAATTAATTTGATTGATTTAAGATCATTTGGTAATCTTTTTACGTTTAGTTAATTCAGTTTAAGAGTTCATGCTCTTTTGAATGTTTGATTTGCTTCCTTGTCATCAGTAACCCATTTGTAAGTCCTTACTATATAGCCCTCATCCAGGTTCTATAACGCCACCTTTCCTCATCTGTGCTATTTGCTGTTCACTGAGCACACTGTGAAGCTGCTCATCTTTCAAATGAACTTAGAATTGCCAACAGAGATATTCATGGTATAATTTGTATTAAATTATAATGTCAACCTTTAGGACACTTGATTTTTAATTAGTGTAACATACTTATTTCTCCAGAAATATTTAAGATTTGAATTGGTAACTTAAGAATGTACAGGGTGCTGTAAGAGGGTGGAAGCAGATGTAAAGAGTAGAAGATTGGAAGTAACTACAGGAGCGTAGCAGATCATGTGACCTGTAGCTTGAAAGCTTTCTCTTAAAGGTAGATTTTTCCAGAATGCAAGTAAGAAACAATAAGTCCCTTTTTTAATAACTTAACATCTCTGCCAAACCTTCCTTTGTGTCCGTTGTGGAGACTTTGAGGCATCCAGTTGTGATGAATAATAATAATAATCTTTATCGTTATTGCAACAACATTCCAATGAAATTTGTTCTCTGGATTTAACCCATCCCCTTAGGGAGCAGTGGGCTGCCACTGTGTGGCACCCGGGGAGCAATCTGAGGTTAAGGGTCTTGCTCAGGGACCCAGAGTAGTAGTGTGTGGGAGTTGGACACAAACGCAAGCTTTAGAAACGGAAAGATATTTTAATTTCAGTTTCAAGGCTCCACAAGAGTCTTTAGACAATCCACAACTGAAAAGATAAAGATAAGACTGTAAAATTACACAGTTATCCCAGACAAGTGAACTACTACATTAGCATGTTAGGGCCACATCACATTTCTTCACTAAATAACATCAACTTTACTTCAACTTAAAATATCTGAATATATATGATATATAATTAATATAAAATTATAAAATTAATATAAAGTGATGTTGGCCCAAATTATACACCTACAAGAAAATCTGGGTTAACCACGTTTTTAGATGGATGGGTGTCATAGAGCCAAATGCTGGCAGAACGATGTCATTTGTTTCAATAATTCACATCATTCCATCATTGCATATGTTGAATATAGCCAATGATTGCTTTAGTTGGTTAAGGTTAAACACAACAATAGCGTATGCACCTTACCTGATTAAGTTGTATTTTTATATTTTATCTTGATTTACTGTCGCGTCTTTTGCTCCCTGTTGGGTTCCACCTTGACACATCAATTCACACACCCTTTTTTTATGTTGAATGAGTGCAGTGTCAGAATACAGCTTTAATTCTCTGTCAAGTAACACTCATGCATTGACTTGTTGAACAATTTTCTTATTATTATTCTGGCTGTTTTCAGCAGCAATAACATTGTTTCTTTCTGTTAATATATCTTTACACTCTCCATATGCCACCATTAACGATTTCTAATTCCATTGGCAAGAAATGCACACTTCAAGGCTTCTTATTTTCTGCCGTTGCCATGGTGAATCGCGTTATCTGCATTCCATCGATTAGGGATTCTTTCATGCTCGTGCTCGTGCTTAACTCAGGGTTTATTGGTCACTGAGTTTAGTTACCTGGTTGATACTGTTCTGAAATCGAAAACGCTGAGTATGACAGAGTGGGGTAGATCTACCCAGAGTATCTGCTTTTGGGTAGTGTTAAAACTTACTGCACCCTGTCGGTGATTAAACAGCTTGGTGGACCCCAAGCAAACTCCGCTTGTTTTAAAAAGGTTACTGTAACATATTTAATCTAACCAGACAGAGGGATGGTACAGCTTCAGTACTGTACTGTCATACATAAAACAATGTGGGACAGGTAAAATCAGGAAATGTAGAGCCACTATCATTGCATAGGTAAGCATTATATAGAACCAAGTGTGTACACCCCTGCAAGGGGATGTACCGTATGACATCAGTATTCCTCGCATGACATTGGTGGAGAATATCACACTATATTCTGGATGTGATTAGGCTAATTCCTTCTCCATAATCAGTCCATTTTATCCAATTTATGTCAGCCACTGAATCCTTAGTATCCGTGAGTTATGTGGTGACTCCCTGTTAACTGCTTTCTGCAGCTATAATCTCATAAGCCTTAACAGTAGGTTGGCCATTCTTTCTGAAACAGGGCTCTGGTGGACTGGTGTGACAAAAACAATCTCATCATGACTGTCAACAAAACAAAATTGTCTTTGACTTTAGGAAAAATCAGCCAAGTCATACACTTCTGCTCATTAATGATGCTGCAGTTCAGAGTCAGCAATATCAAATTCCTGGTGTGCAGATCAGAGGCACTTTGATCGTTCCCTCCACACCTATGCTCTTGCAGAGAGAGCACAGCAACACCTGCACTCTCTGTGTTGGGTAAAGTGAGCAAACCTTCCCCCTCCCATTCTCACCACTTTCTAGAGACTCACAATAGAGAGGGATACTGACCAGCTGCATGTGGTCTGGGGCCTGCAACGCCTCAGACTGGAAATGTGTAGAGAGAGTGGTGAGGACAATGGAATCATTGGAGCAGTGCTTCCTCCATCCATGACACTGCTCACAGACGCTGCATGACTAGGCCTCAGACAATCATAAAAGACCCCTCCCACCCCCATCAAGGACTGTTCACCCTGTTGCCCTTTTGCAAGAGGTTCAGCAGCTTCAAATGCCAAACCACCAGATTCCTCAATAGCTTCATTCCACACATCATATGACTGCTAAAATCCCAATAATCCCCCTCCCACACATACAAAACTAGTCCCTTTACTTAGACATTGTGAACTGTGTTGCATTGAGTAACTGTGCTATCGATATTATCATATGGTCCATTTAATGTCTAATACAATTTACTTTCACTAGTCATAATGTCTGACAAATGTCACAATATTCTTATTAGTAAGGTTCCTCATATTTTTGTTTTATATTTTAATTCCTTTATATTGCACATACTTATATCTATTTCTCCTTGGTCTTCATTTTTTACCTGGAGCTGTGCAACTTAATTTTGATCAAATGTACATTGTGAATGTACAGATGAATGACAATGAAGTCTAAGTCCAAGTGACCATCAATCTGTTGACTAACGTTTATTTTTCCCCTCATTTTTTAGTATCAACATGCTGAAACTGCCAGAATACCCAAGCCGGGAGGTTCTCAGAGACCGACTGCTAGTAGCTCTGCATTGTGGGAGCTATGGATACACCATGGCCTAAACATCCTGTTGCTATGAGGGTCTTCAGTTCTTCTCAGTTGCTGGGCTTGTAACTCAAATAGAGAATATTATTATTAACAAAATGCTGAAAACAAAATGCTTAATTTTTTTTAACACAGACCACAGGTTCCCTTACACATATGTGCCAGCATTTGTTGTTTGAAGCATTACATTTGCAAAGTGGTAGTTAATGAAAAATATATTTTATCATCTCATATACTTATCAATCCATACTGTTTACATCAAAAACATTTTTTACTGAAGATGCACAGAAATAGTAGAAATGGTGGTGAATGCTGAATATCACATATCAGAGGAGTTTAAAGAGCTCTCTGTGTTTCAAGAGTTGATAATTTTTATATATAATCATTACAATTTAATCATATTAGAAGTATAAGGTGATGTTAGGTCTAGCGGATATACTGGAACGAAATTATTGTTTTCTTTTATTCTTTAGGCCACTAAAGAAGCAGAATAAGGACATTGCCAATATTAGCCCGAGTTGTAAAAAAAAAAAAAAAAGCTATTCTTTGTAAAAAAACAAATTGTCTCTTGCTTTTGTAAAATCAAAGCATAAGTTGCCAACATATTGAAGTCACCACACATATAAGGCAGTTACAGGTTATATTTGCCCCTTCCACGAGGTAAAAAATGTGTCCCTTCCTACTACACTTAAAATAGATTGGTTAGGCCATATACAATCTATACATAGGTAACATGTTTTAAACTTATCTATGGTAAAGACGTGTATCCAATTTTTTGGATTGCCCTTTTTTTGGTTGTGGTTGTAGGGAGGGGGTGCTTGAGTTATGGAGATGTTAAAAATAATCATGTAATGTTTTTACTGTCACTTAAGATGCATAAATTCTGGAGGCCTAATTGAAGCATAATTAATTATTTTTCAACCTGTAAGTTATGTGTTACTATTGTGTATATTGTACTGGGCTAAATGTAAGGATTTCTGCAGGCAGAAGGGAAACACATTATATGCTGAGTCCTTGTTTTAAATGTCTACTAGGCGGGTACAAAATGTCTTTTGCGATGAGTTCCAGCGGTGGGCATGGTTTGTACAAAACACCCCATAGCAAACAGTAACCATTAAGTACCTGAAAGTCTGGTATGAAATGATCAAATTACAAATATATGGAATGGCAAAGGGATAACATGACCAGCACCAAAATCACATGAAAAACCTGGTATTCAAAATCATGGTCTGATATCAAAAAGTCTGCCCACCTTTAACCTGTCTTTAACCTAATTTATCTCTTTTAAATAAAAGTATTGGTTTGTCCACCACTGATGTGGAGTAATGGTACATTCAACTCCCATATGAAAAGTGTTTCCCCTCTTCAGGATGAAAAATTCCAATAAAACATCATGACTCCTGTCTTTGTTATGGTACGTGACAAATGTGGATGAGATGTTAAATAGAAAGCAAGAAAAAACAATCCTAACCTTCATTGAATCATTCTCCTAAATGCACCAAAACTTAAGAAAAATCAAACAAACAAGTCAACCAGTTATTAATGACGTCTCACCACCTACAACTGCGCTCCAACTACAACAGAGACATAGAACCCGCTACACTCACGGCTAATTGTAAATGAGTGTCTAAAAACACTTTGCCCACATAAATGCACCCATTGAACAGATTTTCATGTGAAGTTCTCAATTTATTTTTGATTGAAAATCTTGTGGCTGTTTGTAAAGACTGAATAATGTAATTTAGCTGCAATGGTATGAAATGTGCATCATGTTGATGAGAGTCCGAAGTGTTTTCCATTAGACTGCCACAGCTCCTGGAGCTCTCCCATCTAGCACGACAATTGGTATCATGTGACTGACTGTACAGAGTCATAGTGTATTTGATGTTTTGTTGTCTTTTTGTGGAATGAAGACCAATATTCTAAACCACAACACTTGTTTTGTTCTCGGTCAAATGTTTGTCTTGCAATGAAATCTTTTACATTCCCTATGTTATTGTTGTTGCTATTGATATAAATCATGCTGAAGGTGTGTGTGTGTGTGTGGGGGGGGGGGGGGGGGGGGGGGGGGGTAATGTTGTAAATGTGGCACATCTTGGTTATTTTTCTTTCTAAAGGGAATTTAGACATTCATCTAATATATCGGTTTCAGTGTTGGTTTCAGTTCCTGCCTAAAATACTGATGGAACAGGGAATATTGTTCATTATAAAACAAGTCTTTATCAATATTGTACTGTACATTTCAGCATCGACTTGTGTATTTTACCTTGAAATACTTGTACTTAAATTTTATCTAATAAACGAAAATATTTCATAATCTGTGTGAATTTGCTAATGGCTCTCCTGAATTATACAGCCATTCTGTAAATATCATATCCCAGCTGCTAGCTCTGAGACAGTTTGTATTCTGGAGTGCAGAGAACTTATTTGGTGGCAATAGTCCTAAAATGGCTTTGCATCTGAAAATATATCAATGTCATATTGACAGAATTAAAATGATGGTGGTTGGAATGCTACACAGGCAGCTAATAACCTCAGTACATTAAGTCTGTAAGGAAAATTAAATTGATACAGAACTAAGAAAATTGACAAAGGAAAATAACATTACAAAAATCTAGGAAGTAGAATTCGGCTCAAAGTCCAAAGGAACATGACAAGGTGTCACCTCCTATTATAAATTGTAAGCAGAGGGATAAGCGGTCAACTTATTCCAGATTTTAGAGTGCATTTGGAAATTAGATTTAGACATTTGACTATAAAGTATTAAAAGCCCTGTGCAGTATTGGTTATGGTGACATATTTACTAAAGCCACATTTTAAGATATCATCTGGGTCAGTGGAACAAACTGCTTAACCCAGAACTTCATGCCACACTTAGATGGTAAATGGACTGAACTTATATAGCACTTTTGGGCTGACCACACAAAGCGCTGTACACTATAGCCACATTCACCCAGTCGCTCTCACTAACACGCACAAATTTTTACACCGAGACGCAGCTCGGTAGGCAATTTGGGGTTAAGTGCCTTAGCCAGGGGGACATTGACATGTGGCAAGGGGAAGCTAGAATCAAACCCACAACCTTCTGATTGCCAGACAACTACTCAACCCATGAAGCCACAGTCGCCCCTAGATAGTGCTGGACACAAGGATATGGCACAAATGTACCTGATAATACCCCGGAGGTGACAGTTTTTCCACTGATGACACAGGAAGTGTACAGCCCTTGTATGGGTGTGTACCTAGATCCTTATATAATGTTTGTGTGATGAGCAATTGGGGCTTCTTGCCTATCAAGAGCCCATCAGCGCTGATGTGTCTGTAACGGTTTCTCTGTCTTTAGTAGATTAAATAACTTGAAGTATACTTTTCTGTTTTGAGCGTCTTGCATCCAAAGTAATATTTAAGTGGGGGTCGCCTGAAGGTTAAAACGGGCTGGGTCCACCGAGGGTGTTTCACCCACAGACATATATACGTAGACGCCCGTCGTCGGGTGAGAGGCGTGCCGACAAAGCAGCCATCTTAGGTCAGACCAAGCTGCAGTCAATTCAGGAAAATGTACTTTATGTTTTCAGACACTCTGAATCCGGTGAATTCTCAACCGATTTCCAGATGATTTAGCTGACTGAAAACGTCACCCTTTTAGGGGCTACATGAGATCAATTGATTGAATTAAAATATTGTCTAACTTAATACATAATTTCGATTTTGTATTGACAGCAAACTTCCAGAGCTCCGTCCGAGGATGCCCGATTTTTGCTCTGCTTATGGGTGCGCAAATAAAAGGACACTACAAACCACATCCTTCCATAAGTAAGATTGTCTGATAGATAATCCTCATGCTTTACCGTAACAGTTTTTCCCGGCATAAGCACAATCTGTTCTAATGGGTAGCAGGGATGGAAGCAGAGAGAAGTACATTAAACACCCTGATCTCTGAGAGATGTGACTGAGGATATATATATATATATATATATATATATATATATATATATATATATATATATAGTTTATAATAATAAACAATATAAACAATAATATATATTGCTAGTTTACAAAAAGATATTAAATTGTTTACACACATTCACAGTTTTTATTGCCTTTTGATTAAGAGAATACTTAATCTTGTTGACATATTGCTTGACCTCATTGTTAAAAGCAATAAAAGATGTTTTGGAATGCGCAAACTTACATTTATGAATGTAAAACTTTGCTAAGAGAATAATCTATGGGGTTAGATAGCTTCCTAAATAGACTTGTACATAAAAGGATGGTTGTGTCCATATTAGTCAGAAGTTGTGCATAACAAACATTTGTAAACTCATAATAATTTAAATCGCATTCAAAAGATACAACATACAGTTTAAATAGTTACAACTTCAATAACTAATAAATACAAATTTCAAGTTTAAATTTGTGCTTTACTCTTTATGAACACAAACAGCAGCGACTGCTTGAGAATACGGATTTTTTCTTTGAGAATACGAATTCACAACAGTGGTCTGACGTCACGGTTTCCAAGGCTGGTTAATGGAGCACAGAGTGCGAAGATAGGAGCCGCGCATGCGTTCATCAGACTGACCGTCTCTGAATGCACCGCGGCTGCAGCTTCATTCCAGACAGCGCAGAGCTCACAGTGGTAAGTTAAGCATTCCCTTTTCTGCTGCTGTTGTTCTTCAAAAGTACGTTTTCAGATCGTTTGAGGCGAGAACATTATACTTTTAAGCTTCCCTATGTGGCCTGTTCACAGAGTTAGTGCGTAATTTTAATAAAAAGTCCGACGTTGAGCGTCTGTGCCAACTGGTAGGTTTTTTAAGATTGACAGCCTATTTCCTACTTTTATCTTTAAAAATACAACATTGAGGATGGTATTAAACATGTGATCACGTTGAAATTGTGACTATTTATCTGTAAATAATTAAAATGAAAACATAATTTTTATATATTAGTAACAGTAAAGGGAGTAGAGTTAAGCTACTTTGTTGCACCTACTAACCTTCACAGCATTGTTTATTAAGGAAAAGTTATTTCTGTCTGCCCACCTTTACAGTGATTAATCTTTAAATTATGTGCAGTTAGTTCAGTTCATTCTTTCAGTGAAATGGTAGAAATGTAGAAATACCAGAGAAGGGAAGCCATTTGTTACATTTACTACTATACATTTGACCCTTTCTTTCTTGAGAACTATAATAATCTGCATGTTAACCACATATAGTTTTATGGTGTGAAAAGGTGAGAATTGAAAAAATCAATTACGGTAATATTTGGCATTTTTTATTTACAGGAAGAAACAGAAACAAAATATGTAAGGATAAACACTTCTGTGCCAATCCTCCAAATTTTTTTTAATGAAGGGGACCTGAAACCTAGCCTCGTGAGACCATCCTGATCTCGCGAGCTTTCAAGGTTTCACTCGCAGATCAGTCTGGCTACCCTCCGTTAAAGAAAATTTGGAGCCGTTCACTAAACGAACGTCCAATCAGCATTGTCTTTGAGGCGGGTTGAGGTGTGATGCAACGAGAAGCGCGTCAGTTCAGTCTAAAGAACATGGCGGCTTCAGCCGATGAAACTAGCGTTAGCGTGGCTATCGAGCAAGTTTTATCGGAATTACAGAGTATTTCTTTGCTGAGCTAACGAGCCTTTACCTGCAGCAGCACGAGTAGCTTGGCTTGTGGTTGTGTTATCGTCGTCGCTCATAACAGAGTGACGACGAATCTGATTGGTTCATTTGGCCCGTCTATCACCAACATAGGCCAATCAGCTAACCAGTATTTTCGCCCCTTCCCAAAATTACTTCAACGGAAGGTTTCCAGATGGATATGCGGAGCAAATCTATCTGGCGGAGTCAGGTAACCTGAAACCAGCCTTCAGGCTAAACAGGGCCACCATCGTTCTCCTCCTTCCGCTGCTGTCCATCCAGAAGGTCCACGGATGGCCTCAGGAGATATAAGTGCTGGTGACCCTCTACTGGCTGGCCTGCAGTGCATCCTATAGGGAAACAGCTTGTCAGTAAGATCTCTTACCTTCTTGTCCTTAAATAGAGCCAACAATGACACACAATTGATACATAGATTATATTAATTGGATAGAAGATTAAGACATATCAGCATATTACCTAAATTACAAGTTAATTTTATATTTGGTACAGTTCAGGTGGAGGCACGCTACAACAGGCACCACGCCAAGGCGAGAAACATCATTGAGCGCGCCTTTGGTGGTCTGAAGACACGTGGCGTTCCATCTTCTTAAGGGCGCTGGAGGTCCGCCTGACGTTTTCCCCAAAAGTAATCGCCGCCTGCTGCATCCTCCACAATATTTGTATAGAGGCAGGGGACCAGCTAGACGTGGAGGACGAGGAGGTGGACCCAGAGGAGGTCGGCCATCCGGCGGCTGAAGACAGGGAGCGGCTCCAGCTGGCTGCATGTTTAAGTTGACATGACTACATCTGACCTAATGTAGATCAGTTCTAGTCATGTCCACATGCTGCTTCATTTCATTTTTTTCACTACCTGTAAAAATACATAAAATAATCAGTGAATTAATTTCCATTCCAACTATTTTTAATTGTATGTTTGTAGGTGTTGTCTATTTGTATAAGATGTTAATAGAAGTTATATATTTGTTTTAAACCACGTTAGTAACTGTTAATTTGTTGAAAATGTTACACCTTCATTCTGTTCCAAAGTTAAAACATTTGTCTAAAATAAATATCTGTTTTTTTTTTTCATATATTGTTACTATTGTTTTCTTTCCCTCTTTCTTCTCTCAATTCTTCTTGTCCTCACTCAGAGGAAACTCACTTAGAAAAAACATTTATAGAATTTATTTATTTATACATTTTATATTAAGGCAAGGCAAGGCAAATTTATTTATATAGCACAATTCAGTACAGAGACAATGCAAAGTGCTTTACATGATTAAAATATAGGAAAATAAAACAGAATAAAAGCAAGTAGGGATAGTGTAGAAACAAAAAAGAACATTTGAAAACAGTAAATCATTTTAACTTGAACATTCAAAGGCAATTCTAAACAAATGTGTTTTTAATCTCGATTTAAAGGAACTCAGGCTTTCAGCACTTTTACAGTTTTCTGGAAGTTTGTTCCAGATAAGTGGAGCATAGGAACTAAATGCTGCTTCTCGATGTTTGGTTCTGGTTCTAGGTATGCAGAGCAGGCTGGAGCCAGAAGACCTGAGTGGTCTGGAGGGTTTATACGCTGATAACAAGTCTGTGATGTATTTAGGTGCTAAGCCATTCAGGGATTTATAGACTAACAGAAGTATTTTAAAGTCTATTCTCTGAGATATAGGGAGCCAGTGTAAGGACTTTAGAACTGGGGTTATGTGCTCTACTTTCTTAGTCTTAGTGAGAACGCGGGCAGCAGCGTTCTGGATCAGCTGCAGCTGTCTGATCCACTTTTTAGGCAGACCTGTGAAAACACCATTGCAGTAATCAATTCTACTAAAAATAAACGCATGGATTAGTTTTTCCAGATCCTGCTGAGACATTAGTCCTTTAATCCTGGGAATGTTCCTCAGGTGATAAAAAGCCGACCTTGTAATTGTCTTTAGATGCTTTTGAAGGTTCAGGTCTGAGTCCATCACTACACCCAGGTTTCGGGCCTGATTAGTGGTTTTTAGTTGAAGCGACTGAAGCTGTGTGCTAACTTTTGATCTCTCCTCTATTGGTCCAAAAATGATTACTTCTGTTTTGTTTTTATTCAACTGAAGAAAATTTTGGCACATCCACGTATTGATTTCTTCTAGGCATTTACTCAGTGCTTGAACTGGTTTATAGTCACCTGGTGACATAGTGATGTAGAGCTGTGTGTCGTCTGCATAGTTATGGTAGCTGATGTTGTTATTTTTTATTATCTGAGCTAGGGGGAGCATGTAGATATTGAAGAGGAGGGGACCCAGGATGGACCCTTGGGGAACCCCACATGTGATTTTTGTCGTCTGGGATGTAAAGTTACCTACTGATACAAAAAAGTCCCTGTCCTTTAAGTAGGATTTAAACCAGTGGAGAGCTGTACCAGAGAGGCTGACCCAGTTCTCCAGGCGCTCTAACAGAATGGAGTGATCGACAGTATCAAATGCTGCACTAAGGTCCAATAGTACCAGCACGGTGGTTCTTCCACAGTCTGTATTTATATGGATGTCATTGAACACCTTGATAAGGGCGCTCTCTGTACTGAGCGCGGAAACCTGACTGGAATACGTCAAAGCAGCTGGTCGTTGTTAAGAAGGTGTTTAATTGTTGAAATACAGCTTTTACAATAATCTTACTGATAAAGGGGAGGTTTGAGATGGGCCTGTAGTTCTGGAGTAGTAGTTTGTCTAAATTGTTCTTTTTCAGCAGTGGTTTGATAATTGATTTGACCCAGATAATAAACACGTCCCTTCTGTCAGGTGTTTTCCCCCAGTCCCTAAAAACAGCAGACGCTATGCCAGGTAAAACTTTTTTAAAGAAAGCTGTGGGTAGAACATCAAGGCAGCTGGAGGAGGAACTTAACTGCTGAATGATCTTCTCTAAGCTTTTGTGGTTTATTTCGCTGAAATGGGACATTTTGTCAGAAATAGTTCCAGCTGAATAAAGCATTGGTTCTGGTGTTGATATGGTAGTACAAAGTGATCCTCTAATTTTTAGGATTTTTTCAGTAAAGAAGTTAGCAAATTCATTGCAGGCCCTGGTGGAGTGGAGTTCGGAAGTCACGGACACAGGAGGATTTGTTAGCCTGTCAACTGTGGAAAATAAGACACGAGCATTATTAATGTTCTTGTTGATGATCTCTGAGAAGAAAGATTCCCTTGCATTTTTCAGTTGTAAGTTATATCTGTAAAGTCTCTCTTTATAGATGTCGTAGTGAACCTGGAGTCTATTCTTTCTCCACCTGCGTTCAGCTTTCCGACATTCCCTTTTTTCACCTCTAACTGCTGGAGCATTTCTCCAAGGAGATTTTTTCTTCCCGGAAAAAAACTTCACTTTGATTGGAGCAATGCAGTTAATGATGTCTGAGACTTTAGACTGAAAGTTATCTACTAGCTCATCTACTGAGTTGCAGCCCAAGGTTGAAGTATCAGAGTAAGCTTGAATAAAAGTTTCTGCGGTATTGTCCTTAAAGGTGCGTTTTCCTATGATGTCCCTTTGGCTAAATGAGTCACTGGAAATAATGCTTTCAAAGGTAACAGAGAAGTGATCAGATAGGGCAACATCCGTTACATTGACCTGTGAAATGTTTAGACCTTTAGTGATGATTAAGTCTAAAATATGTCCCTGTTTGTGTGTTGGCTGTTTAACGTGTTGACTTAAACTAAAGTTTCTAAGTGTGTCACACAGTTCTTTTGCACTTCTGTCTTCAGGGTTGTCAACGTGAAAGTTGAAGTCTCCCACAATAATTAAACAGTCATAATCAACACATATCACAGACAGGAGGTCACTAAATTCATTAAAAAAGTTTGATGTGGACTTAGGAGGCCTGTACACATTCAGAAACATAGTTCGTACCGGGCTCCTTACCTGGAGAGCCAAATGTTCAAAAGAGTCAAATTTTCCTAAAAACACTTTTTTACACTTTAGTGAATCATTAAACAATGTTGCTACTCCTCCACCTTTCCTTTGCTGTCTGCTCTCACAAAGAAAATTGTAGTTTGGAGGTGTTGACTCCATCAGTATAGCTGCTTCACTAAATTCATGCAGCCATGTTTCTGTTAAAAACATTACATCAAGATTATTGTCAATAATGAAGTCATTAATTAAAAGGGATTTTCCTGACAGAGATCTAATATTTAATAAACCCAGTTTATATGACTTAGTGGTTGATGATGTCTCTGTGACAGGTTGCATCTGACAGTTTATGATTTTTAAGTATTTGTTCCTGTTTATCCTTTTGTTTTTCTTATTTCTGCCACGTATTATCACAGATATTCCATAATCTCCGGCGAAAGGCCCCGGCTTTGTCCAGCCCTATTAGGGCTGGACAATTGTTACGGCCAGTGGCCTTTTTGTCTGTTTTGTTTTTCTTTCTAATATGTTTGCAGGGGTAGTTGCAACTTCCTGCCAGCTGGGGCCACTCTGGAACCTTGCAGACCTCCAGAAGTCTCCTCCTGGCTTACCTTCAGCTACTTCCTTCTACCATCATCCCCATTCTGGATTGGACACTCGCCTGATTGCCTCACCAATCAGTGGAGAGCCCTCCTTATTTAAACTCAGCTCTCCCTCTCAATCAGGGCAGCTGTGTTTTAGAGCAGCTTGCCACACTGCCAGTTGTGTTTTGTTTGTTGTGATGTGTTTTTGCTTTACTGTAACACTTGTTTAACCTGACTATTGAAGGCTGTGTCACTCGTCTGGCAATTTGCCGTGGCACTCGGTTTTAGCCTCTCAACTCCTGGTTGTGTTACTCGTCCCCTGTTTTCTGTGACACTTTGTTAACCTGTGCATTGAAGGCTGTGTCACTCGTCTGGCAATTTGCCGTGGCACTCGGTTTTAGCCTGTCAATTCCTGGTTGTGTTACTAGTTTGACGTTTTGGTTTTGTCTTGTGGTTTGTTTAGTGTTGATGCTGTTTCTAGCATCAACACCTTAGTTCTTGTGGCCTTAAGTCATCTTTGGGTTTCTTTTGTCATTAGATCATGTCCTGTCCTTTTTGGTAGTGTACATATTGTTTCTATAGCCAACTTATCAATAAATTGTTACATTTTTTCTCATACTCTTTTGTGTTGGCTTTTTATGTTACCTCCACTGTACCCCTAGACCTTTGGGGTCGTAACATAAGTGGGGGCTCGTCCGGGAGCTGAATTACAACAATCCTTTGACTGCAATTTAAGTTGTTTCTGTTAAAGGTGCACCTGTGAAGTTTGCGCTATTGCTTTAAGATGGCTCAATTTAACATGGCTCAGTTTTTGGGAAACCCCTCTCTTCAGCAACTTACTAGTTGCCATAAAGCTAACTTGACTCAGATTGCTAACGACCCAATTTCTTATTTAAAACAAAATATTAAGGAATTGAGGGATCTGATTGCTTGTGAGTTGGTTGAGTTAAACCTGATTCTTGCCTTCTAAGCAGATCTGCCAGCTGACGTGCTTCCTGCAGCATTATCCTCGCCTGGCCCCTCTCATACGGTTGCTAGAGAACCACAGTGGAAGACACTAGAGGTTGATCATGAGATGGTTGGTAGGTTTAAGACTCCTGTCACACCTTCCCGGTTCAAAATCAGTGTCAACTGAAACTGCTAGTTCAAAGCTTGATGCTTGTCTGGTTTGTTTGGCCCGTGTAATTGGAGGCTGAGGAGAACGCCCAGCTTAAACACTTCTGAATTGAAGTGAAAAGGGTGGAAGCAGAGAAGGTTGTGAGGCTTCATCAGTTGGATCTCGAAGCACTAAGGTTCCAGGTACCTCCCAACACTCAAATAGCGCAAGCTTTTCAGTGGCCATTTGATGTTTGGTCCCAATTTGTGCAGTGTAAAATGGCTCTGTCGACGCCGCTCACCAAGAGCTTCTTTGACTGTGTTGTATCCAAACCTTTTGGTTTGAATTTTAGGAAGGGAGGTGTTACGGCCAGTGGCCTTTTTGTCTGTTTTGTTTTTCTTTCTAATATGTTTGCAGGGGTAGTTGCAACTTCCTGCCAGCTGGGGCCACTCTGGAACCTTGCAGACCTCCAGAAGTCTCCTCCTGGCTTACCTTCAGCTACTTCCTTCTACCATCATCCCCATTCTGGATTGGACACTCGCCTGATTGCCTCACCAATCAGTGGAGAGCCCTCCTTATTTAAACTCAGCTCTCCCTCTCAATCAGGGCAGCTGTGTTTTAGAGCAGCTTGCCACACTGCCAGTTGTGTTTTGTTTGTTGTGATGTGTTTTTGCTTTACTGTAACACTTGTTTAACCTGACTATTGAAGGCTGTGTCACTCGTCTGGCAATTTGCCGTGGCACTCGGTTTTAGCCTCTCAACTCCTGGTTGTGTTACTCGTCCCCTGTTTTCTGTGACACTTTGTTAACCTGTGCATTGAAGGCTGTGTCACTCGTCTGGCAATTTGCCGTGGCACTCGGTTTTAGCCTGTCAATTCCTGGTTGTGTTACTAGTTTGACGTTTTGGTTTTGTCTTGTGGTTTGTTTAGTGTTGATGCTGTTTCTAGCATCAACACCTTAGTTCTTGTGGCCTTAAGTCATCTTTGGGTTTCTTTTGTCATTAGATCATGTCCTGTCCTTTTTGGTAGTGTACATATTGTTTCTATAGCCAACTTATCAATAAATTGTTACATTTTTTCTCATACTCTTTTGTGTTGGCTTTTTATGTTACCTCCCCTGTACCCCTAGACCTTTGGGGTCGTAACAACAATATAGAAAAAAGCATATTGATAAAAAAATGCATATTGATGGATAGATAATTATCAAAAAGATTTAAAACCTGGCTCTTATAATATTGCTAAATGACTTAATTTGAATATATCACACACAAACACTCAATCCCAAATAAATTCTTATTTACCCAACATTTTTAACCATAACTGATTTTTTTAAAAGAAAAATAACTCAACTTCAGAGACCTGGGTGATGTTATTAAATACTGACAAAGAATAAACTAAAGTGACCGGCGCTGTGAGGGAGCGCTGTTAGAGAAAAACTTGCGTCCCAGAACTTTATATCACAGATCAAGAGTGGCGAGTGATTGTTTGAAGCCAGGTTTTTCAACTGCATACAACAGCAGCATATCCATCACTATGAGGCACGTTACTGCATGCGTGATGTCCTTATGCTGCTTGGACGCTTTGTCATTTTATCACAAAGAAGGGAGCCCAGTTTAGCTGCTGTACCTGCTTTGTTTTGGAAGAACTTCCAGAAGATTACTAAGAAGACGACGCGGAGTCGCGCGGGGCTAAAACGGCTCGCGCTGCTGCGGCAGTGAGCGGCTTACGTGATGAAACAAGTTGGTTGCGTTACCAGACTTTGTTTTTACCGGTTCCTTGCAAGTTTTACAAATCACTGTGGTTTATTTCTGTCAGGCTGGCGAACTAGTAAAACCCCGTTTTGGGACAATTTCCTCCGCTGCTCCTTGCTGCGACAAATTCACATGCTCTGTGTTGTGGTTTGAGAGGGCGGAGCTTTGTGACAGTGTGCCTGGGTCCGCGATTACGATTGGTCAAGAGGAAGTAGTGACTGTAGCATCAACTAGGTTAAAAGGAAGAAAGGAAAACCGTCTCACCAACTTTTATCGACCCATTTTTCCCTTATTGTGCCACACCACGTCTTTCGATTGATATATATTGTTATTAAATTATCGTCTAGTCCTATTTTATATGCTGCTGTCACCCTTGGGAGACATTTACAATTTATTCCAGCAATTATTAAGTTAATAAAGCAACACACGTCAGTCTGATAAACACAAAACCAATAAATCAGACTCTTTTTTTAAATAACACACCAACTCTGTAAATTGGGAAGCTTAAAAGTATAATGTTCTTACCTCAAACGATCTGAAAACGTACTTTTGAAGAACAACAGCAGCAGCAGCAGAAAAGGGAGTGTTTAACTTACCACTGTGATCTCTGCGCTGTCTTCTTCTTCTTCTTCTTCTTCTTCGTGTGGGAGGAGTGTGAGTGGAGGAGAAGGGAGAGAGCGTGAGTTATCTGTTTGAGTGTTTTTTTTCCCTACTTTTTTCTATCTTTCACAGGGTGTATGTAAATATTGTGTATATAGGTGTTTGTTGTGATTTTTGGATTTTGTTGGTGGGTTTTGTGGGTTTTGGAGCCGTCGGGTGTTGCCCGGCGGCAGGTCGGCGTTTTGAACGCCATGGTGGTTGGTGGTGGGGTTTTCTCCACGCTGACACGGAAGAACGGCATCAAGGTGGGTGCTGGTTCTCCGTGCAGCGTGGAGGAAGTTTGTTTGGCGGTGGGGGAGGTTATTGGTCATGGTGCGATTAAGTCCGCGGCCCGAATGAACGGAGCGGTGGTCTTGTTTGTGGAGAAGGTGGAGCAGGCACACCTGTTGGTCGAGACGGGCATCTCCGTGAACGGCTCGTTCCTGCAGGTGTTGCCGCTCGTGCAGCCCACTACAAAGGTTATTTTGTCAAATGTCCCTCCCTTCGTCAGTGATGAGTTCCTCGTCAAGGAGTTGTCTCGACATGGAAAATTAGTTTCTCCTATTAGAAAAATATTATCAGGATGTAAATCACCATTGTTAAAGCATGTCGTTTCGCACAGGAGACAGCTTTACATGATTTTAAATAAGCGTGACGAGGAACTCAATCTGTGTTTTAAAGTTAAAATCGATGATTTTGACTATGTATTGTTTGCAACATCTTCAAACATGAAGTGCTTTGGTTGCGGAGGGGAGGGACATTTGATAAGAATGTGTCCAAACAGAGCCGGGTCGGCTCCGTCAGACACAGTGGAGCAGCAGCCTGCAGCAGCCGGGGAGCGGGTGGGTGTGTCCGGCGAGGCTGGAGCTCCTGCCGCGGTGGAGGAGTCTGGCGCTGCGGGGAACTCCAGCGTAACCGCGGAGGAACCCGTGGCGTCTGGCCCGGTCGCTGGAGATCAGGAAGAAAATTTGGTGGAAGACAAGACTGGGGAGGAAGCATCTAATTTACAAAAGAGTGATTGTGTGGTGAATGAAGGCAGCACGGTGGTGTGTGGTGGTGGAGAAACTTGTGTGACTGGTGAAGAGGGGGAGGATCAGGGTGAAATGGAGCAGGATGGTATGCGTGGCGATCAGGGAGAGAAAGGTGGAGGGGAGGTGATTGTGGAGGAGCCTGTGGAGGAGAAAGGCGAGGGGGAGCAGGTGATGGAACTGGAAGCTCCTAAAAGGCGTAGTAAAAGGAAAAACGTGGTGGCTGCTGTGCAGGCTAGCAGGCAGGTCAGCAAGCTGACCACAGAAAGGAAAGTCATTTCTGACAGCAGCGATAGTGATGGCGAGCTGTCTGACAGCAGCGTGGTGTCTCTGTCACAGAGCAGCTGTGGAGAGACAAGATATCCTGTAGAATCGTTTTTAACTTTTCTGCAACAAACAAAAGGTTTAAGAGGGGTAAAAGTTGAAAGTTATTTTCCTGATTTGAGAACTTTTTATTTTTCAGCCAGACACATTATTAGAAACAAGGAAGAGGTTGGTCTTACAGAACAACAAGTTTACAGATTGAAAAAAGTTATGAGTAAAGTTAGAAAGCAATTTTGAATCTCATGAAACGCACATGCACTTTAATATTCTGTATAGCTGTTTGGTATGTTGCTTTTAATCTCTCACCCATTATGGATTCTTTTAAAATAGCATCCTTGAACATCAATGGGGCTAGAGAGGCAGTAAAACGAGCACAGATTTATCAAACAATAAACCATAAAAGAATTGATGTTTTATTTTTGCAAGAAACTCATAGTGATTCTTTAATAGAAACAGACTGGGGTAAAGAGTGGAGGGGGGAGGTCATTTTAAGTCACGGCACCTCCCAGAGTGCAGGGGTGGGTTTCCTGTTCTCCAGAGCTTTTACCCCAAACTCTACAGAAGTTGAGCACGTCGTTCAGGGGAGGTGTCTTTTAGTCAAAACAAAGTTTGATCATTTTAACCTTGTTTTTATTAATATTTATGCTCCCATCACCAATGCAGAGAAAAAGCGTTTTTTTGAAAAAATTGGGGAAATGCTGGGTGATTGTGGGTCGGAAGATTATGTTTTTATAGGTGGGGATTTTAATTGTACGGAAAACGAGTTTTTAGATCGTAATCATGCAGAGCCGCATTCAGCGGCCCAACATGCTCTGCGGCAGCTGGTCTCGTCTCACGGCCTAGTGGACATATGGAGGAGGATGCATGCAGGCTCCAGGCAGTACACATGGTCTCATATTAAAGAAAACCGAATCACCTTAGCTCGTCTTGATCGTTTTTATTGTTTTAAACACCATTTTAACGTGTTTAAAACATGCCAGATTTTACCAGTGGCTTTTACCGATCACTCGTTGCTTTTAGGTAGTGTTTTTATCAGAAACATTTTACCTAGAAGCGCTTACTGGCATTTTAACTCAGCTTTAACTTATGATCTGGGTTTTAAAGAGATTTTAGGTTATTTTTGGACGGGTTTTAGACAGAGAAAGTCTGATTTTACCAGCCTGAGACAGTGGTGGGACCATGGTAAAGTGCAAATAAAACTGCTGAGTCAGCAGTATACTCTCAATGTCACTCGTGACATCACCGGATCTATTAGAGATCTGGAGATGAACATCGTGGAGTTAGAACGACTTAGTGAATCCACAGGAAATCGAGAGCACATTGAAGCTCTCAAATCTAAAAGGCTAGTTTTAGCAAACCTGCTGGAGAATAAAGTCCAAGGCACATTGGTCAGGTCCCGGATCCAGAACATCACGGAGATGGATGCTCCCTCTAGCTTCTTTTTTAGCTTAGAGAGGAAGCACGGGCAGAGGAAGCAGATCCACTCTTTGCTGTCGGACACGGGGCAGCAACTGAGTGAACCAGGGCAGATCAGGAGGAGGGCTGTGGGTTTTTACCGTTCTCTGTTTCAAAGTGAATATAAGGAGAACGAGGAACTGCTGAAGGAGTTCTGTGTCGAACTGCCTCAGGTCTCTGAGGAGACCAATGCTGAGCTAGAGCGCTCCCTGGGGCTCCAGGAGCTCCACACAGCCCTCCTCAGCATGCAGGGCCAGAAGTCCCCGGGCGTTGACGGGCTCACTGTGGAGTTCTACAAGGCCTACTGGGATCTTCTGGCCCAAGACTTGCTGGACGTCTACAACGAGAGCCTGCTTGCTGGTTCACTCCCCTTGTCATGCCGCAGGGCAGTGATCACCCTGCTGCCAAAAAAGGGGAACCTGCAGGACATCAAGAACTGGCGCCCCGTGTCCCTCCTCTGTACCGACTATAAAATCCTCTCCAAGGCCCTGGCCACTAGGCTGGGAAGAGCTATGGAGCAGGTCATCCACCGGGATCAGACCTATTGTGTCCCCAGCAGGTCCCTGGTAGATAACATCTACCTAATTCGGGACGTTTTGGAGGTCTCCGGTTCATTGGGTTTGCAAACGGGCTTGATTTCATTAGATCAAGAAAAGGCATTCGACCGCGTCGAACACGGCTTCCTCTGGGAAACCATGAGGAGGTTTGGGTTCGGCGAGGGTCTTATTGCTAAGATCCAGGTTTTGTATAGTGATATTGAGAGTGTGCTGAAGATCAACGGCAGCCTGTGTGCTCCTTTTAGGGTGTGTAGAGGCGTTCGACAGGGCTGCGCGCTCTCGGGGATGCTCTACGCACTCTCCCTGGAACCCCTCCTCCAGAAAATACGCTTGACTGTTCATGGTCTGGTTTTACCCGGTTTTAAGAATAATATGGTTTTATCTGCCTATGCTGATGATGTCGTTGTTTTTATTAAAGATCAGCGGGATGTCACTGTTTTAACTGAGATCACGAAAAAGTTTTCAACTCTGTCCGCTGCGAGGGTGAACTGGAGAAAAAGCGAAGCCCTGGCAGTTGGCGAGTGGTCCGACGGGCTCCCAGTTCTCCCTCAGGGTCTTTTATGGAAAAAGGATGGTTTTAAGTATCTCGGTGTGTTTTTAGGTGATAAACATGTTGTGAAAAAGAACTGGGAATATATTGAAGAAAAAATTCAAAACAAGTTATCAAAGTGGAAATGGTTACACTCACAAATGTCCTACCGAGGCAGAGTGCTGGTTTTAAACAATCTAGTTGCTTCACAGCTGTGGCACAAACTAGCAGTGTTAGACCCACCATCTGGGCTACTTGTAAAAATCCAATCGGAGATGGTTAATTTTTTTTGGAACGGACTACACTGGGTGCCACAGTCTGTTTTGTTTTTACCGAGAGAGGAGGGGGGCCAGGGCCTCGTTCATCTGGCCAGTAGAACGGCTACTTTTAGATTACAGTTCATCCAGAAGTATTTGACAGGTTCACCTGTATGGAAGGATGTGGCCAGTTGCATTCTCAGACGTGTTAATTTTCTGGGGCTGGATGCTGCTCTGTTTTTAACTGATTTTAATTTTTTTAAGTTAAAGGGGTTGCCTCAATTTTATCAGGGTGTTTTTAAATCCTGTGGTCTTTTTAAACTATGTCGTTCGCAGGCGCAGAACTCTCTGCATTGGCTTTTAAACGAGCCTTTAGTCTGTGGGGCCAGACTGGATGTATGTCATGGCAAAATACCTGGACTGTCAGAGGCGTTGTGCAAGTCCAAGACGACAAAATTGAAGCACCTGGTGGAGACGGCTGGACCAGATTTTGCCAACGCCCAGGCCGTCGCTCCTCTACTTGGAGTCCGATCTGCTAGACTGGTGCAGCGTTTCCTGAGTCTGGTGAAAGAAAGACTGACAGCTGGGGAGAGGCGTCTCCTGCAGCTGCTCAAAGAGGGAGAAGCTTCACCGGACCCGACAGACCCGATCCCTGAGTTGACCTTGAATACCGGCTTCACAAAAGATAGCGGTCCTCTCCTCGCCACAGAAAGTTCACAGATGAGCCTTCAGAGTACAGGCCCAAAAGTACTCTATAAAAACTGTGTTAAAGTCCTGAATGAAAGAACTCTGCGAGGTCGAGCCATGAGCGTGTGGGCGGACCGACTGGAAGGACAAACCCCTCAGTGGAGGACCCTTTATAAACCTCCTATAAGAAAACGAACTGGTGATCTCCAATGGAGAATTTTACATGGTGCCATCGCTACGAACTCGTATTTATCAATTATTAGTCATGGGGTTTTAAACGAGTGTCCTTTCTGTGGTCTGCCTGAGAATGTTTTTCATGTTTTTATTGATTGTAGGAGACTGACGACTTTTTTTAGTTTATTGATGACTGTTTTTAGCCACTTTGGTTTTGTTTTTACCAGTTCTATTTTTATTAATGGACTGCGTTTTAACAAAGCCAATAAGTCAAAAGGTCAGATTTTAAATTATTTAATTGCAGAAGCAAAAATGGCTATTTATATATCTCGTAGAGACAGGCTCCAGGCTGGACCTCAACTCGATGCCGTGGTTCTGTGGAAGGTTAATATAAAGGCCAGATTGAGACTAGAGTTTTGTTTCCACAGAGCCACTGGGAATATGAAAAATTTTATACAGTTATGGGGTTTTAATGGGATATTGTGCAGTATATCAACTCAAGGAAAATTAGAATTTAACCAGCACCTTATTTAATCTTTTTTAAAAACTTGTCCTGATGTGATACATTGTGTTTTTAATTGTATTTCGTGCATTTCATGAATTGTAAATAAATGTATTGTTAAAAATCAAATCAAAATCTTCTTCTTCTTCTTCTTCTTCTTCTTCGTGTGGGAGGAGTGTGAGTGAAGGAGCGGAAGAGAGAGCGCGTGAGAAAACTTTGTTTGAGTGGTTTTTCTTACTTTTTTCTGTCCTTTTCACTGGGTGAGTGTATATATTGTGTATATAGTTGTTTTATTTTGGTTGTTAGGGTTTTTTGGTGGGGTTTGTGGGGTTTGGTGGCCGTCGGGTTTTGCCCGGCGGCAGGTCGGCGTCTTGAACGCCATGGTGGCGGGTGGTGGTTCCGGCGTCTTCTCCGCGCTGACACGGAGGAACGGCATCAAGGTGGGTGCCGGGTCTCCGTGCAGCGTGGAGGACGTTTGTTTGGCAGTGGGTGAGGTTATTGGACATGGATCCATCAAGTCCGCGGCTCGAATGAACGGAGCCGCTGTATTGTTTGTTGAGCGGGTTGAGCAGGCGAACCTGTTGGTCGAGTCGGGCATTTCTGTGAACGGCTCGTTCCTTCAGGTGTCGCCGCTCACGCAGCCCGCTACCAGGGTGATTTTATCGAATGTCCCTCCGTTCATTAGCGACGAGTTCCTCGTTAAAGAGCTCTCTCGTCACGGAAAGGTGGTTTCCCCCGTTAAAAAGATTCTGTCGGGGTGTAAATCACCTTTGCTGAAGCATGTTGTCTCCCACCGGAGACAACTCTTCATGATCCTCAACAAACGTGACGAGGAGCTAAACCTGCGTTTCCGGGTGAGAGTGGACGAATTTGACTATGTCTTGTTCGCCACCTCATCCGGCATGAAGTGCTTCGGCTGTGGACAGGAGGGACATTTGATAAAATCGTGCCCAAACAGAGCCGGGGCGGCTCCGTCGAGCTCCGCGGAGCAGCAGCCTGTGGCAGCCGGGGAGCAGGTGGGTGTGTCCGGCGAGGCTGGAGCTCCTGCCGCGGTGGAGGAGTCTGGCGCTGCGGGGAACTCCAGCGTAGCCGCGGAGGAAGCCGTGGCGTCGGCTCCGGTCGCTGGAGACCAGCAGGAGAGTTTAGTGGAGGAGAAAAATGTGGATGAAACATCTGATCCACAAAGGAGTGATTGTGTGGTGAGTGAGGGCAGCACGGTGGTGTGTGGTGGTGGGGAAACTTGTGTGACTGGTGAGGAAGTGGAGACTCAGGGTGAGATGGAGCAGGATGGTGTGTGTGAAGAGCAGGAGGGTGTGACTGGTGTGTGTGGAGAGCAGGGAGGGAAAGGTGAGGTGGTGGTAGGTGGAGGGGAGGTGAGTGTGGAGGAGCATGTGGAGGAGCATGTGGTGGCTCCTGTGGAGGAGTCTGTGGGGGAGCCTGTGGTGGCTCCTGTGGAGGAGAAAGGCGAGGGAGAGCAGGTGATGGAGCAGGAGGCGCCTATGAATTTAAAAAGGCGCAGTAAAAGGAAAAATGTGATGACTGCTGTTCAGAGCAGTAAGCAGGTCAGCAAGCTGACCACAGAGAGAAAAGGTGTGTCAGACAGCAGCGACAGTGAGGGTGAACTGTCTGACAGCAGTGAGGTGTCTCTGTCACAGGGTAGCAGTGCAGAGGCACGTTATCCTGTTGAATCTTTTAATCATTTTCTCCAAGAAACAAAAGGATTAAGAGGGATAAAAGTAGAAAAATATTTTCCCAATTTAAAAATATTTTATTTCTCTGCGAGACATTATATTAGAAGAAAAGAAGAGTCTGGGTTTTCTGATCAGGAGGTTTTTAGACTAAAGAAAATTATGGGAAAAGTGAGAAAACAATTTTGAATATAATGATGAGCACTAACTTCTTATTATTTTTATTGTGCGTATTATATTGTGGTGTTGTTTTTAGCTTTTTACCCAACATGGATAATTTTAAAATAGCTTCTTTAAACGTTAACGGGGCTAGGGAGGCTGTTAAACGCACCATGATTTATGAAACAGCAAAACAGAAAAGAATTAGTGTTTTATTTTTACAAGAGACGCACAGTGATCTTAACAATGAAGCAGACTGGCGCAAGGAATGGAAGGGAGAAGTTTTTTTTAGCCACGGCACCTCCCAGAGTTCTGGGGTGGGCCTCCTCTTTTCCTCAGCTTTCACCCCGAACTCTTTTAATGTAGAAAGTATCGTCCAGGGAAGGTGTCTTTTAGTAAAAGCTCAGTTTGACCATTTTACCGTAGTTTTTATCAATATTTATGCTCCTAACGTCGGTGCAGAGAGGAAGCGTTTTTTAGAGAAAATTGGGGAGAGGTTGGGAGATTGCGGGTCTGATGTTTATGTTTTTTTAGGTGGGGATTTTAATTGTACAGAAAACGAATTGTTAGACCGGAATCATAAAGAGCCTCACCAAGCTTCCCAGCAAGCCATGCAGAAGCTTGTCTCGTCTCACGGCCTGGTGGACGTGTGGAGGAGGATGCACACAGGCTCCAGACAGTACACTTGGTCCCACAGTAAAGAAAACCGCCTCTCTTTAGCACGTATTGACCGTTTTTTATTGTTTTAAATATCATTTTAATGTGTTTAAAGCATGTCAGATTTTACCAGTAGCTTTTACAGACCACTCTTTGCTTTTAGGGAATGTTTTTTATAACAAACATTTTACCTAAAAGCGCCTACTGGCATTTTAATCTGGCTTTAACTCATGATCGTAGTTTTAGAGAAGCTTTAAGTTATTTTTGGGCTGTTTTTAGACAAAGAAAGGGTGATTTTACTTGTCTAAGGCAGTGGTGGGACCATGGAAAAGTTCAAATAAAACAACTTTGTCAACAGCACACTCTTAATGTCACTCGTGACGTCACCAGATCTATCAGAGATCTGGAGATGAATATAGTGGAACTAGAACATTTAAGTGAGTCCACAGGAAATCGAGAGCATATTGAAGCTCTCAAATCCAAAAGGCTAGTTTTAGCCAACCTGCTGGAGTCTAAAGTCCAAGGCGTGTTGGTCAGGTCTCGGGTTCAGAACATCACAGAGATGGATGCTCCCTCTAGCTTCTTTTTCAGCTTGGAGAGGAAGCGCGGGCAGAGGAAGGTGATCCATTCCCTACTATCTGACACAGGGCAGCAGGTGAGTGAACCGGGCCAGATCAGGAGGAGGGCTGTTGAGTTTTACTCCTCTCTGTTTGAGAGTGAGTATAAGGAGAATGAGGAGTTGTTTGGGGAGTTCTGTGGTGGGCTGCCCCAGGTCTCTGAGGAGACCAATGTACAGCTGGAGCGCCCCCTGGGGGTACAAGAGCTCCATACAGCCCTCCTGAATATGCAGGGCCAGAAGGCCCCAGGCATCGATGGTCTTACAGTAGAGTTTTTCAAAGCCTACTGGGACATCCTGGCGGAAGACCTACTGGAGGTCTATAATGAGAGTTTGGCCGCTGGTTCACTCCCGCTTTCGTGCCGCAGGGCAGTCATCACCCTCCTGCCCAAGAAAGGGAACCTGCAGGACATTAAGAACTGGCGCCCTGTGTCTCTCCTCTGCACCGACTACAAGATCCTCTCCAAAGCCTTGGCAACGCGGCTGAGAGAAGCTATGGAGCAGGTTATCCACCGGGACCAGACCTACTGCGTCCCCGGCAGGTCCATGGTAGATAACGTCTACCTAATTCGGGATGTTTTGGAGGTCTCCGGTTCATTGGGTTTAAGAACGGGCTTGATCGCATTAGATCAAGAAAAGGCGTTTGATCGCGTCGAACACGGCTTCCTGTGGAAAACTATGGAGAAGTTTGGGTTCGCCGCTGGTCTGATCGCCAAGATCCAGGTGATGTACAGTGGCATTGAGAGTATGCTAAAGATTAACGGTGGTCTGTGTGCTCCTTTTAGGGTGCGTAGAGGTGTTCGCCAAGGCTGCGCCATGTCCGGGATGCTCTACGCGCTCTCCCTGGAACCCCTGCTTCAAAAGATACGTTCTACTGTTCATGGTTTGGTTTTACCTGGTTTTAATAGTAGAGTGGTTTTATCTGCCTATGCTGATGACGTCGTTGTTTTTACTAAAAACCAGCAAGATGTCGACATACTGAACAAGATAACAACTAAGTTCTCTGTTTTATCTTCTGCGAGGGTGAACTGGGGAAAAAGTGAAGCCCTGGCAGTGGGCGAATGGCGTGATGGGCTCCCGGTTCTCCCTCAGGGACTTTTATGGAAAAAAGATGGTTTTAAATATCTCGGTCTGTTTTTAGGCAATGAAAACACTGAGAAAAAGAACTGGGAAAACTTGGAACAGAAAATAGAATGTAAACTAGAAAAGTGGAGATGGCTACACTCCCACATGTCGTACAGGGGAAGGGTTTTGGTTTTAAATAACCTCGTAGCATCTCAGCTGTGGCACAAACTTTCCTGTTTAGACCCACCGTCTGGTTTGTTGGCCAACATACAAGCAAAAATGGTTAACTTTTTTTGGAACGGTTTTCATTGGGTGCCACAGTCTGTGTTGTTTTTACCCAGAGAAGAGGGGGGCCAGGGCCTTGTCCACTTAGCCGGGAGAACAGTGGCTTTTAGATTACGTTTTGTTCAGAAATACCTGGCAGGGCCCTCTGACTTAGTGTGGAGGGACGTGGCCAGCTGTATTTTAAGACGTGTAAATAACCTGGGGCTGGATGCGGCTCTGTTTTTAACTGATTTAAATCTTTTAAAGTTAAGGGGATTACCGAGGTTTTATCAGGGTGTTTTTAAATCATGTACCCTGTTCAATTTAAAGCCATCCCAAACGACTAACTCTCTGCACTGGTTTTTACAGGAGCCTTTAATCTGTGGGTCCAGGCTGGACGTGTGTGACGGCGCTGGACCAGGGCTGTCGGAGGCGCTGCGCCGGTCAAAGATAACAACCGTGAGACAGCTGGTGGTGACTGCAGGACCGTCCCTCTCCAACGTCGAGGCCATGGGTTCCGTGATGGGGGTACGGTCTGCCAGGCTGGTGCGGCGCTTCCTGGACCTCCTGAGGGGAAAGATGTCGGCCAAGGAGAGGAGCCTCCTCCGTGACTACTGTGAGGGACAGAGCCAGCCAGACCCGAAGGACTCCTTTCCTGGCCTGATCCTGGATCCTGGGTTCCCGGAGAGAAGTGGACCTCTGCTCTCCAGCCTGGACCCACAGAAGATGGTTTTAACCACTATGGACCAAAAAACTGTTTATAGAGTTTGCTCCAAAGTGATAAATAGAAGACATTTCGAGAACCGCGCAGTCTGTGTATGGACTGATAGACTTGCTGGTAGAGCACCCCAGTGGAGGACTTTATATAAGCCTCCAATTAAAAAGAGAACTGGTGATCTCCAATGGAGGATTTTACACGGTGCCATCGCCACAAACTCTTTTTTATCCGTTATTAATCGGGCTGTTTTAAATGAGTGTCCTTTCTGCAGTCTGTCTGAGAACGTTTTTCATGTTTTTATGGACTGTAACAGACTAAAGACCATTTTTAGCCTTTTAACAAATGTTTTTAGTCTCTTTGGCACTGTTTTTACTACCTCTTTATTTATTGGAGGAGTGTGCCAAAATAAAAGTAATAAGGCAAAGGCCAGACTTTTAAACTTTTTAATCAGCGAGGCGAAGATGGCTATTTATTTGTCCCGTAGAGACAGACTGCAGGGAGGACCTCACCTTGATGCTGTGGCTCTGTGGAAGTGCAACGTTAAAGCCAGAATTAGGCTGGAGTTTCACTTCCACAGAGCCACGCAGAACATGGAGGATTTTATGCAGTTGTGGGGTTTTAAAAAGATTTTATGTGAAGTGTCTGAAAGAAAAGAACTTCAATTTAACAAGCTTCTTATTTAAGAATTTTATGTAAATGACACTTGGTTTTAACTCAATTGTTTAATTGTCTGGCGTTTTGTAATTAAAGTTTTGTTAAAAGTCAAAAAAAAAAAAGTCTTCTTCTTCGTGTGGGAGGAGTGTGAGTGAAGGAGCGGAAGAGAGAGCGCGTGAGAAAATCTGTTTGAGTGGTTTTTCTTACTTTTTTCTGTCCTTTTTCACCGGGTGAGTGTAAATATTGTGTATATAGTTGTTTTATTTTGGTTGTTAGGGTTTTTTTTGGTGGGTTTTGTGGGGTTTGGTGGCCGTCGGGTTTTGCCCGGCGGCAGGTCGGCGTCTTGAACGCCATGGTGGTGGGTGGTGGTTCTGGTGTCTTCTCCACGCTGACACGGAGGAACGGCATCAAGGTGGGTGCCGGGTCTCCGTGCAGCGTGGAGGACGTTTGTTTGGCAGTGGGTGAGGTTATTGGACATGGATCCATCAAGTCCGCGGCTCGAATGAACGGAGCCGCTGTATTGTTTGTTGAGCGGGTTGAGCAGGCGAACCTGTTGGTCGAGTCGGGCATTTCTGTGAACGGCTCGTTCCTTCAGGTGTCGCCGCTCACGCAGCCCGCTACCAGGGTGATTTTATCGAATGTCCCTCCGTTCATTAGTGACGAGTTTCTCGTTAAAGAGCTCTCTCGTCACGGAAAGGTGGTTTCCCCCGTTAAAAAGATTCTGTCGGGGTGTAAATCACCTTTGCTGAAGCATGTTGTCTCCCACCGGAGACAACTCTTCATGATCCTCAACAACCGTGACGAGGAGCTAAACCTGCGTTTCCGGGTGAGAGTGGACGAATTTGACTACGTCTGTTCGCCACCTCATCCGGCATGAAGTGCTTCGGCTGTGGACAGGAGGGACATTTGATAAAATCGTGCCCAAACAGAGCCGGGGCGGCTCCGTCGAGCTCCGCGGAGCAGCAGCCTGCGGCAGCCGGGGAGCAGGTGGGTGTGTCCGGCGAGGCTGGAGCTCCTGCCGCGGTGGAGGAGTCTGGCGCTGCGGGGAACTCCAGCGTAACCGCGGAGGAAGCCGTGGCGTTGGCTCCGGTCGCTGGAGACCGGCAGGAGAGTTTAGTGGAGGAGAAAAACGTGGATGAAACATCTGATCCACAAATGAGTGATTGTGTGGTAAGTGAGGGCAGCACGGTGGTGTGTGGTGGTGGGGAAACTTGTGTGACTGGTGAGGAAGTGGAGAATCAGGGTGAGATGGAGCAGGATGGCGTGTGTGAAGAGCAGGAGGGGGTGACTGGTGTGTGTGGAGAGCAGGGAGGGAAAGGTGAGGTGGTGGTAGGTGGAGGGGAGGTGAGTGTGGAGGAGCATGTGGTGGCTCCTGTGGAGGAGTCTGTGGGGAGCCTGTGGTAGCTCCTGTGGAGGAGAAAGGCGAGGGAGAGCAGGTGATGGAGCAGGAGGCGCCTATGAATTTAAAAAGGCGCAGTAAGAGAAAAAATGTGATGACTGCTGTTCAGAGCAGTAAACAGGTCAGCAAGCTGGCCACAGAGAGAAAAGATGTGTCAGACAGCAGCGATAGTGAGGGTGAGCTGTCTGACAGCAGTGAGGTGTCTCTGTCACAGGGTAGCAGTGCAGAGGCACGTTATCCTGTTGAATCTTTTAAATCATTTTCTCCAAGAAACAAAAGGATTAAGAGGGATAAAAGTAGAAAAATATTTTCCCAATTTAAAAATATTTTATTTCTCTGCGAGATATTATATTAGAAGAAAAGAAGAGTCTGGGTTTTCTGATCAGGAGGTTTTTAGACTGAAGAAAATTATGGGAAAAGTGAGAAAACAATTTTGAATAGAATGATGAGCACTAACTTATTATTTTTATTGTGCGTATTTTATTGTGGTGTTGTTTTTAGCCTTTTACCCAACATGGATAATTTTAAAATAGCTTCTTTAAATGTTAATGGAGCTAGGGAGGCTGTTAAACGCACCATGATTTATGAAATAGCAAAACAGAAAAGAATTAGTGTTTTATTTTTACAAGAGACGCACAGTGATCTTAACAATGAAGCAGACTGGCGCAAGGAATGGAAGGGAGAAGCTTTTTTTAGCCACGGCACCTCCCAGAGTTCTGGGGTGGGCCTCCCTCTTTTTCCTCAGCTTTCATCACCCCAAACTCTTTTAATGTAGAAAGTATCGTCCAGGGAAGGTGTCTTTTAGTAAAAGCTCAGTTTGATCATTTTAACGTAGTTTTTATCAATATTTATGCTCCTAACGTCGGTGCAGAGAGGAAGCGTTTTTTAGAGAAAATTGGGGAGAGGTTGGGAGATTGCGGGTTTGATGATTATGTTTTTTTAGGTGGGGATTTTAATTGTACAGAAAACGAATTGTTAGACCGGAATCATAAAGAGCCTCACCAAGCTTCCCAGCAAGCCATGCAGAAGCTTGTCTCGTCTCACGGCCTGGTGGACGTGTGGAGGAGGATGCACACAGGCTCCAGACAGTACACTTGGTCCCACAGTAAAGAAAACCGCCTCTCGTTAGCACGTATTGACCGTTTTTATTGTTTTAAATATCATTTTAATGTGTTTAAAGTATGTCAGATTTTACCAGTAGCTTTTACAGACCACTTTTGCTTTTAGGGAATGTTTTTATAACAAACATTTTACCTAAAAGCGCCTACTGGCATTTTAATCTGGCTTTAACTCATGATCGTAGTTTTAGAGAAGCTTTAAGTTTATTTTGGACTGTTTTAGAAGAACAAAGAAAGGGTGATTTTACTTGTCTAAGGCAGTGGTGGGACCATGGAAAGTTCAAATAAAACAACTTTGTCAACAGCATACTCTTAAATGTCACTCGTGACGTCACCAGATCTATCAGAGATCTGGAGATGAATATAGTGGAACTAGAACATTTAAGTGAGTCCACAGGAAATCGAGAGCATATTGAGCTCTCAAATCCAAAAGGCTAGTTTTAGCCAACCTGCTGGAGTCTAAAGTCCAAGGCGTGTTGGTCAGGTCTCGGGTTCAGAACATACAGAGATGGATGCTCCCTCTAGCTTCTTCTTCAGCTTGGAGAGGAAACGCGGGCAGAGGAAGGTGATCCATTCTCTATCTATCTGACACAGGGCAGCAGGTAAGTTGAACCGGGCCAGATCAGGAGGAGGGCTGTTGAGTTTTACTCCTCTCTGTTTGAGAGTGAGTATAAGGAGAATGAGGAGCTGTTTGGGGAGTTCTGTGGTGGGCTGCCCCAGGTCTCTGAGAGACCAATGTACAACTGGAGCGCCCCCTGGGGGTACAAGAGCTCCAGTACAGCCCTCCTGAATATGCAGGGCCAGAAGGCCCCAGGCAGCGATGGTCTTACAGTAGAGTTTTTCAAAAGGCCTACTGGGACATCCTGGCGGAAGACCTACTGGAGGTCTATAATGAGAGTTTGGCCGCTGGTTCACTCCCGCTTTCGTGCCGCAGGGCAGTCATCACCCTCCTGCCCAAGAAGGGAACCTGCAGGACATTAAGAACGGGCGCCCTGTGTCTCTCCTCTGCACCGACTACAGATCCTCTCCAAAGCCTTGGCAACGCGGATGAGAGAAGCTATGGGAGCAGGTCATCTCACCGGGACACAGACCTACTGCGTCCCCGGCAGGTCCTGGTAGATAACGTCTACCTAATTCGGGATTTTTGGAGGTCTCCGGTTCATTGGGTTTAAGAACGGGCTTGATCGCATTAGATCAAGAAAAGGCGTTTGATCGCGTCCGAATACGGCTTCCTGTGGAAAACTATGGAGAGGTTTGGTTGCCGCTGGTCTGATCGCCAAGATCCAGGTGATGTACAGTGGCATTGAGAGTATGCTAAAGATTAACGGTGGTCGTGTGCTCCTTTTAGGTGCGTAGAGGTGTTCGCCAAGGCTGCGCCATGTCCTGGATGCTTACGCGCTCTCCCTGGAACCCCTGCTCAAAAGATACGTTCTACTGTTCATGGTTTGGTTTTTACCTGGTTTTAATAGTAGAGTGGTTTTAATCTGCCTATGCTGATAGTTGTTGTTTTTATTACTAAAACCAGTCAAGACATGTCGACATACTGAACAAGATAACAACTAAGTTCTCTGTTTTATCTTCTGCGAGGGTGAACTGGGAAAAAGTGAAGCCCTGGCAGTGGGCGAATGGCGTGAAGGGCTCCCGGTTCTCCCTCAGGGACTTTTATGGAAAAAAGATGGTTTAAATATCACTCGGTCTGTTTTTAGGCAAATGAAAACATTGAAAAAAAGAACTGGGAAAAACATGAACAGAAAATACAATGTAAATTAGAAAAAGTGGAATGGCTACACTCCCACATGTCATAAGGGAAGGGTTTTGGTTTTAATAACCTTGTACATCTCAGCTGTGGGCACAAACTTTCCTGTTT
>NW_023397302.1:0-44521 GCF_011125445.2 Fundulus heteroclitus
GGAACGTCAATTTATTGGTGGAACTCATAACCGGAAACGTTATAATTCCGTTTCTGTTCGGAACAAACCGATTGGGGAAAAAAAATCGGTTTAAAGCCCTGGTTCTGACGACCTTTTACACATCACGCTATGTCGGTTCCTTGGTTTCCTCTCGCCTCCGTAGTGACGATCTGCGGTACTGCTGCTCTCTGGGATTGAAGGCGGCACCAAGCAATCAAATGGCGCCGCCCGTAACATTCAGGCAGTTATGTTTGGTGATACGTCGTTGTTTGCTGAGAGTCAGGCGAAGACGGCAACTTTTGGTGAATTTAGTTGACAGAGTCGGCTTTTGGGATGTGGATAAACAAACGAACGTCTAATAAGGATTTACAGACCCAGGAAACAAGGAACGCTGAGGTTCATCACACTGCTAAGCAGAATCATCACTGGAAATCGTGTGTCACGGTAGGGAAGCTAGTATTTTTATGAATGTCTGAAATGTCAGCTGACTTCACAGAGATGACGCAGTCTGCTCATGCGCTCTTCGTTATCAGATAACTGAGATAAGGATAAACTGAGCCGAACCCACCTCTGGACTGGTCTAGATTTGGCGCGGTCCGGTTGGGTCTGGCTCGGTTCAGTTCAGTTTGCATTCCATTTACACTTGATAGTTATCTCGGTTACCGAGCTCGGACTGGTCTCGGCACGGTTAAAAAAGGGTAGTGTAAACGGGGTATAAGTGAAACTGTGACATGGTGTGGATGCTGAAACACTGAGCGTTCAGACAATCCTGCTCATTAGCGTCCAGTCACAGATGGTGCAAAGGGGAAATAATTACTTAATTAGATCGCAAAAAGAAGCCAATCTCAAAAAATTAATGACAATTTAGGCTTTGAAAAAAAATTTAATAAAGAAAAATAAACTACTCACAGACTGGACTTGGACATCCTCCATTTGAATTATTCAGGTCGCCTCCCCAAGAAGAGCCCCTATTCAAGAAGAAATAACATATAATCTATGCAACGCAATGCAATTTTGACTTTGTGACTGAAAGAAACCCAAAATTAAAAGTGCAACATAAGTTTATTTTCCAAGTTTAAACAATGGGATCAAGCTTAGGTGAATTTAGATGCCAAATGCAATCCTACAAAAGCTTTTTAAGGTTTGATCCTTTCATGTTTACATTAAAGACAGCATAACTTAAGAGTTGCATTCATAGTAATTTCAATCTCTAGTTTCCTGATCATGTGTGCAATGTGTGTATTGACAAAGGGATTATGATGATAAAGAATATTCTAGCTTCTTATGGGCTCCAAATGAGGGCTTTTACAGGTTTTGAATAACCAGAATATAAACTACAAAGTAATAAAATGGAGGTTTTGCTGTTTTTAGTCAAAGATGCACCTAGAAATCAGCTGCTGCAGGAAGTCATTTAAAGGAAAACATTTTTTTGATTTATACAGTGACAGAGCAGACTCAAACAGATAACAACTTTGTTTAACAGAGTACAGCAAAATTGCGTATTTTTTATACTTTTAAGCTTTCCATTGTGGAACATGCTGGACTTGAAAATGCTGGCAGCCTTTGGGAGACCTCAGAGGTGAGGTCAGGTTCTACGTTCTCCAGGATATGCACATTAAGAGGGCTGCTTTTAATAGTGCTAACCGTGAAATCCACCAATATAAGGTGCAGGCAGTTGTAATCGCTGTCATCATTATCTGACCGGTTTTACTGCAACCTCTCTGATTGCTTTTGTTTGAGACGTCACCTACATTTAAAAAAGCTTAAGAAATAAAACTAGAGCTGATTCAATATGGACAAAAAACATAATCACAATTTGTTTTTGCATTGAATAGTTTTGGTAAGTATCACCATACAGTTTCAAATGAACAATTCAGCTTGTATGACACAATCGGTTTCAATGCAAAACTAAAATAACTAATTGAAATTAACCTTATTAACAACAAATTACATTCAATTTCTAAGCTTGCCATAAACCACACATTATAGGGCTGGACGATATAGGAAAAAGAAACATATCGATAAAATAAAATCATATTGATCGATATCGATAATTATCAAACAATTCAAAACATACATTTTAAGTGCAGCCCTGACCATTTTATGCTGTTGCTTAGCGACCTCGTTTTAGATATAGAACACACAAACACTGAATTCACATTCAACCCTTTAATTATACAACTTTTAACCGAAGCTACAAGTTTTAAAAAAAGAATAGGTGCTCTCTGAACTCTTTGAAGGGGGCGGAGCTTGTTGATGGAGCGTTCCTGGGTCTGCGTTCTGATTGGTTGGGAGGACGTAATGACTGTAATATTAACCTGCATGGCTTAGAGTGCAAAAGGAAGGAAATCTTTTATTCTATTGAACTTTTTATTGACCTTTTTTTCTATCATCGATATACGTCTATTGATGGATATATATCGTTATTGAATTATTGTCCAGCCCTAACACGTTACAAACTAAACATACAACTCCCTTAAGAATTGTGGGAAATTATGAATCACAAGTGTCCATTTGATAAATGATTGTAATGATCTTATTGCCTCTCACTAAACTTCCTTTCTCCGTGTGACGATTACTGGTGGCGGGTGAGTTTATTCCCTGTTTTATTAGGCGTTTGCACATTCTTCATAGGACAGTGGTGCATATGGCACTGCAGTATTTGAATATGCATTTATCGTTAAATATTCAAAAGGAACCGTGTCACACCTCTGCCTTGCTTGCGGCCCAATCTTGTTCTCCTACTGCATCCCTGAGCCCTACTCGGAGGCTCTTTTACTAAAAGGAGTGCTTGCAAAACTGTACGATTTGTCATGGAGACAAAGAAAATACAGATCTTTAAAAATCAGGAAGTTCCAGGACATTAAAGTTCCTGTTTATGTGCATTAGCAGGGACAAAAAGTCACACGACATTAAAAAGTCCCCGATAAATGAAGAGCGTTCCTTAACACCTAGGTTGTAGCTCAGAAAAAAATTAAAAATAGCAGCTTCCTTTGAGGCACGTAAATGGGTTAAAAGTCGCCGGGAAGCACTGATCGCTACAGTAGTAACAGGGTAAGTTATTTCCAAAGTAAGTTAGTTTTAATTTCACTTGTTTCTCCTCCCCTCCGGTGACCAACTGTGTGTTTCATCACAACACGCCCACACAGAAACATAGGACAAGAAGCAAGCTGACAACGACACAGCGACAACACAGAACAGACTCTCACACTGAGTGGAGACAGATTTGCCCTTTGCTTCAGGACAGGGACGGTGGCCAACGTTTGCAATGGGCTAAACGGTTTAAATTCATGATATAGAGACGGAAAATATTATTTAATTCACAGCATAAGAATTAACCAAAAAATTATTTCTTAAAGGATGTCCCTGAGCACTTAAAAAGTACATTTAGGATGAAGTTAAATGATATTTTTTTCACTTTGGGAAGGGCATACAAAGTATAAAATAAAGAGTAGTTTAAACACAGTACAGTTAAGATGTCTGGCCAAAACTTTAAGATTAAGATTTTTCCATGAAACAGACAAAAAAAAATCTTTTGGATTAAAAAAAAAAACAGGACACAGTTCATTAGATGAAACATCAAAGCTTTAAAAGAATTTAATTCCAAAACTTAAGTCAATGTTTTACATTTTTAATCCAAGGAATTTCAAAACCCCTGCCAAACTGAACCCTGTCTGTTTTTAATCTGATTTACAAGGATACAAAATGACCACAATCATGATGACTGAATGGTCTTGAATCTCACACTGATTAATGACAGAGGTTTGGATTCTTTAATTCTGCATACCTAGAACCAGAACCAAACAAGGAGAAGCAGCATTTAGTTCCTATGCTCCACTTATCTGGAACAAACTTCCAGAAAACTGTAAAAGTGCTGAAAGCCTGAGTTCTTTTAAATCAAGATTAAAAACACATCTGTTTAAAATTGCCTTTGACTGTTCTAGTTAAACAGTTTTACAGTTTTTAATGTTCTTTGTTGTTACTACATTCTATCCCTACTTGATTTTATTCTATTTTCTATCTACATTTTATTATTTTGCTATATCTTAATCATGTAAAGCACTTTGTATTGTCTTGTACTGAATTGTGCTATATAAATAAATTTGCCTTGCCTTGCCTTTAACTACGTAATTTAATTATTTCGGGTTTCACTTGCATGTTTAAGCTTGCAGAAGCTATGCTGAAGACATAACAGCAGCGGGTGGCAGCTTTTCTTTCACTTGGTTGGGAACCAACAACCGTAGTGAATATTGAATAGACTATATGGATTTGGACTAAATCCAGAAACAGAGATTGAAATTTGTTGCTTCCATGCAAGCTGAATTACCAAGGTTAAAACAAAATGTCGCTATCCATCTATCCAATGCATTTTTCTAACACGTCTATCCCTTGTGGGATCGTAGGGGTGCTGGTGCCTATCTCCAGCTGTCAATAGGCGAGAGGCAGACTGGCACCCTGGACAGGTCGCCAGTCTAGTGGCAGACAAAATCTCGCTAATTGGAGTTAATTGGAGCGCATCGATGCATAAGGGTATGAGTTTTACCACAGTGTGGGATCACCTACCAGCGGTGATTAAGGCTTATTACCAGTGCAACCTTTCAGCTAAAGTAAAAAAAATAAAGTCCCTGCTCTGTGGCTCATCTGCTGCGTCGTCTTGTGCCGGCGTCTCTCTGCATGCTCACCTGCACTCGCTGGTCGCTGCGGCAACCCCGGAGACACTGTATTCCTCTGGGGAGCCGGTTGCTGTGGCGACAGCAGGTGGGTATCCGTGAGCGGCGACGACGTGACATAGGAGGTAGTTACCAGCGCGCTGCCAGGATTGCTGAACTGCAGTGTGCTCTGATTGGACGCCTGGACGGTGACCGGCATGGAGAAGGTCTGGGGCGCAGCAGAGGTCTGCTGCAGGATAAGATTTTGAGTTAGTCCTCAACCTACGACAAGCTGGAATACATAAGATGGTATAAGGCATCACTTTTCAACTACATTTAGCTGCTCTGTGATTATCATTGTACAATAACTTTATACAAATATAATATCACTGTGTAACAGTTGAAAAAGTGTTAATTTAAACATTTGATACTGCTACTGACATAATACAGGACTGTCTCAGAAAATTAGAATATTGTGATAAAGTTCTTTATTTTCTGTAATGCAATTAAAAAACATGAAATGTCATACATTCTGGATTCATTACAAATCAACTGAAATATCGCAAGCCTTTTATTTTTAATATCGCTGATTATGGCTTACAGCTTAAGAAACCCAAATATCCTATCTCAAAATATTAGAATATCGTGAAAAAGTATACTAGTAGGCTATTCAACTAATCACTTGAATCGTCTAATTAACTCGAAACACTGCAGGGTTTCCTGAGCCTTGAAAAACACTCAGCTTGGTTCAGTAAACTAAATCACAAGTATGGTAGTGGTTAAGAGACGACATAAGATTCTCACAGTAACTGGTGTAGTGACCATGGCATTACTGTCCTTGATTGGCCTGCCAATTCCCCTGACCTGAACCCCATAGAGAATTTGTGGGGTATTGTGAAGAAGAAGCTGAAAGACACCAGACCCAACAATGCAAATGAGCTAAAGGCCGCTATTGAAGCATCCTGGGCATCCATAACACCTCAGCAATGCCACAGGCTGATTGCCTCCATGCCACGCCGCATTGATGCAGTAATCTGTGCAAAAGGATTCCCAACCAAGTACTGAGTGCATTAATGGACATTTTCAAATGTTTGATTTTGCTTTGCTGTTATAATTTTTTTTTTATTTGGTCTGAGGAAATATTCTAATATTTTGAAATAGGATTTTTGAGTTTTCTTCAGCTGTACGCCATAATCAGCGATATAAAAACAATAAAAGGCTTGCAATATTCAGTTGATTTGTAATGAATCCAGAATGTATGACATTTCATGTTTTTTAATTGCATTACAGAAAATAAAGAACTTTATCACAATATTCTAATTTTCTGAGACAGTCCTGTATAGCTGATCATTATCTGTATAACAGCTGTAGAGTTATTTCTGTGGTATTCTTTTTTTATTTAGCTTCAATGACTTATTCAATTTCCACAGAATGACTTTCCGGCTGCCTTGTGACTGGAAATGTTTCCAAACCGATGTCTTTCCTCATCTTTCTTGGAAGCCAGGGGAGAGTGTAGTTGTCTTCCTTCAGCCAGCGGACCGAGCAACCACAGCATTACCGTATGTGCCAGTACGCTAGACTCTGTCACCTTCTCTGGTATCTCATCTAAGCCATTTAAACCACAAGAAAGTGATGGAAGAAAATCTTGTCAGATTTAAACCCTTAGCTGCTGAAAACCTTGGTATAATGGAAACAGCCAGTTTTCCTCACCGTGTAAAGCTAGAATAGATAGATTTTTACATTGATATGGTTGAATATTGACCTGTCATGATTAATTATGGCATCGATTGGAGACAAAGTGTCATATGCAATTTTACATTACTGATTAACGAGTAAAAAAACAACAACTATTAAACATAAAACATTGAGTTAATAAAAACTAGGGCGGTATGATTTTGCCAAAAATCAAAGTTGCGATATATTTCAGCGATTTAATTTTTACTTTTCTCTTTATTAACCCCAAGCAATAAAAATGGCCTGTAGATAAACATCTTTGTAAACAGGGACTATTTAAAACAAGAAATTGAACTGTTTTTATTAATCAGAATATTATTATTCAAGAGAAGCTTGTTGAGTTGGACATCAATCCTTGTTGAACATAAAGTAAAACCAACAAACAACTCTATGTATTAAACAGTTTTACCAGTACTTATTGCTGTGGTGAGATTCCTGAAAGTTTCTGGTAAAAAGTATGGATTATATAAACTCTAAAACAAATAATAAAATTAGATTATCTCACTGTTGCCACTCTCTTCCCTTCCATGTGGAGGTAAACCACCTTAAAAAATATTACCGACACCTGAAGGACTCGTCTTATCCATTAATTGTTACTTAGCCCAAAATTTAAGACCTCTGCGATTTGGAAAATGCATCTTTTGGATTGTGATTATGGTGCAAATGCGATTAATTGTCCAGCCCAAATAAAAAAGGTGAAAAAACTGTCATAATATCTTAAAAACAAAAAGCACAACCTCTTCCCTTGTTTAACCAGGTCTCCCTATGTAACAACATAAATCACCTTCACGTGTGATAAGTCGGTATTCATATTTATAATTTCTACTTTTATATCTATTTTTGTATTACACACTTATTTATTTAAAAAAATATCCAATAAATACCATCAAAAGCTGAAAAATCTTACTCGAAAGAAACCGTGTGTTCTAACATTTAAGTGATTTCCAGGACGGTCCATAAGTGCAGGTTGCAAGAGAGCAAGCTCTGAATTTATAAATTTAACCAAGTTTACTGTTTAAAGTTGGCCTTAGGAACAAAAAGACCAGTTCACGAGAGTAGATTGACAAAAAATACTGGCCATTTTTCTGGATATTAAAACTAAAGCTTAAAAAGTAATGCCCACTTATTGTAGCGCAGCAAAACAAACAAACAAAAAAAAGACAAAAGTCTTCACTCACAAATGAGAAGAGTGATTAGAAATTATTCATCTTGTTTAAGGCACTTACTCCGTAGCGTTTGAAGAGGACATCCAGGTCCTCTGTGGTTTTACGGAACTTGTCGTCATTCAGAGGACTTTGGTCGATGGAGTCTTCGCCGTCCGGCTCGGGACTGTCGCAGCCGTTGAAACCTTTCTTTCTCAAAGTCTAGAAATCAGATCAGAGAAGCAAACACTCAATGAACCTGTGTAGCTTAAGTTAAGCACAGAGTGTTCAGAAATACATTTTAGCAAATGTGAATGTCCCAAATGGGGTCTGGGTTATAATTCTCTGTGCTATAAACAAACCAAACCTGACCATAATAAAGTTAATAAAACCTGAAATATTTTAATTAGGGATGCACGATATATATCGGCCGATAAAATATCGGCCGATATGGTGGAATTTTATATGGGCCCGATAAGTAAATTCTTCCGATAAAAATAGCCGATAAATTAATTAAATGTGGTGGAATTTTATTCAGGCAGAGTAGCCCCAAAGCGGGACAAGACCACTGAGCTATATAATACACTGGAGTGCTGATTTTGCCGAAAAAACTGAAGTCACTGGCCGCCATCTTGCTACTCCCTACTCTCACAGAATCCCGTAGGATTTGGTTGCAACAACAAGCAATTTTCTGGCTGTGTGAAAACGTTTCACAGATAATTCTACAGTCAGTGGATGTACTAACACTATCAACTACTAGGATATTAGGTGCTGAAATATTTTACATGTTATTCATATTAATATATATATGTGTATATATAAGTATGTGTATATGTAAATATGTATATATATGTATACACATATGTAAATATATGTTTTTGTATATTGTTATTTATATATTTATAAATGTTAAACATATATATTTAAATGAATAAAATGCAAAATATTTCAGCACATGACTTTCTCAGTACTTGATATTTGTAGAACATAACATAAAACTATATGGCATTTGACATTTTAAAAGTTTTAAGCCCCCCCTGAACATGAGAAAATCCTCGTTATTCGATGCTGTAGCGCACATATTCCCTAGTTACTGGGGGAAATAGGGAGTACCAATATGGCGGCTGGTGGCTTCAAAGCGACTCGTTCAAACAGACAGTGATTAGCACTCCAGTGTATAATATTGCTCAGTGGACAAGACCTGTGGATTTTGTGTCCCTTACTAACAGGACCCAGGCTTGGCTCCATTATTGCCTGACTATAAATAAACAAACTGGGTATTAGAAGATGACAACAGCATTGCAGTTTGCAAAACCTGTTCAGCAAGAATTTCGAGAGGAGGAAAGAAGGATTTGGGTTTTAACACAACAAATCTAATAGCTCACCTGAAAAATTGTCATCATGGCACTTCATTTTTGAGAATGCACTTTTATTGACTTTATTGAATTTTTATATGCATATGTTAGTACAGATAATTTCATGTTCGAAAATTATTTGACTTGACTCCAGAAATACCTTTGCTGATAGCCTTCTGAACATTTTTTTAAGAAGTTTCACTTTTTTTCTTTGACCTTTGCTGTTGTTATTATTTTTTGACTTCACAAATGCCTTTTGTTGTGCCAGTTCAGACATGACAGAAAGCGGTAACGGACTACGTTACCCATGATGCAATGTGGTCAAAATGGCCACCAACTCATGTGGTCAAAATGGCCACCAACTCCCATCACGCAACACGGCAAAATGGCCGCCGATCAAGGAAACGGCATCAATTCGGGACGTAACGGACTGCGTTACCCATGATGCAATGTGGTCAAAATGGCCACCAACTCCCATCACGCAACACGGCAAAATGGCCGCCGATCAAGATAAGGTTGCTATGGTGATGGCTATAAAAGCCGATCACACACGATGAGCTTCCTTCTTCCCTGGCTTTTAGCCAACCCGAGAAGACACGCACAGCTGATTCCCACGCGTTCGATTGCTCGCTGGACCGAGATTTTTCGACGCAACGGTTATTCCCTGCTTTATAACAGGAGGTCGACTTAAATAAGTACTTTTAAATTCCCTCTGATCAAAAGACTGAGAGACGCCGCATCTCCCAGTGATCGAAGAGGACCCCGCTTTTGTCTGGCCAACAAAGCGACTGTTGAACCCGGAGGAAGAAACGAAGCAGCTTCTTCCCCGTCCCGCTGCAGCCTGTGGACAACTGCGCTCGTCGAAGCGCGTCCAGAAAGCCACACTCGGAGCGTTCCGGACCAGCCCCGAGGCAACTCAAAGTAACGGGGTTTTTCCCCTTTCATTTCTGTCTCACCAACAGGGTGTTTAGAAGTGCCTGGGCAGGCGTAGAACTTTGTAGGTGTTGGTTAATGCTTTTATTCCACGACGAAGTTGGAATTATTTTGCTGAACATTTTCTTTGTACGTGCATGCATTTTACAATTGATTTGCTGTGTTGATTTGTGATCCATCAAGAACCCCGCCGTGGGTTACCGATTTATCTCTTTTCATCTTCTTCCCTGCTTCCCCTCTCTCTCTCTTTTCGCTCCTTATCAGTTTAATTTCTTTGTCCGAGCTCAAGTCGCGGGCTTTGCTTTAAACTCCTAGTTAGCCCCCCCCTCTCGAAACGAGGCATTGTCCCATCAGCGTAAGCGTGGTTACGTTATTAGGACCTCCCCTCATACGTCATCGTAGCAGCCATCTTGGGAGGGTCACGTGTATCTGGACTGTAGGTAGCTTAGCTGAACTAGCTTTGTGTAAGACATCAAAGCGTCCAGTGAGATTCCCGAAGCTGTTCTGTCTGTCAATGCTGATACGTGAAATGCCGATGTTTCGAGGGCGGTGTTAAACAACTTTGAGTTAAGTTAAGATCTGCTAACCGCTCATTTTAATCCATTGTTTATTTTTGTTTTGTTCTTTATTTCCACATATATATTTTGCATGTTTTAGTTTAGTAATGAGTAAGAATTCCAAAGTTGTTTGAATCAGAGAATTACTGTAACAGGGAATTGCTTTTGGTTCAATAAAACCAACCACTGCGGAATAGACATTGTTTTGTGTTCAGTCCAATTCACAGTTGCCTGGGTATTCAGAAATCAGAGCTAACCTCCTTTGGAGTTAACATCTGACATTAATACAGAGACAATATCATTGGATGGTGATAAGGAATAAGGATTTAAACTCTAATTGCAGTTACATTGGGGTTCTCACAGCCTGCTGGATAAACCTGGTCGGTTAACAGTCCGACCTGATCATTTATTCCAGCATAAATGAGTTCATAACAGAAAGTTAACTAATGCATTAGTGGTATAAATACTTATAAGCTTATAGCTAACATCACCACCATTTGAACTATATTTGTTATAGCGAAATTTTGAGTTGAATGATTTATTATTTAAATTATAATACCAAATTATAATTAATAATGATAATAAGCATATTCAACCAGCTTATGGCATAGCATAAATTGGCTTTTCCCGGTGTGGGCTGGAGTCTACTTATTGGCGTTCCTTTAGACTAAATCGAATAACCAGCAACTTATGAATTGAATGAACACAATCCATATTCCAGCATTTTGACTGCTCACCTTGCCAAAAGGACTATTCAGTCATAATTGATTAAGGAGGTATCATTACTAAATATATACGTGTTTGTGGTGGTTTGAGGTTGTTAACCTGGGGTTTGAATATTGATTTCTGGACTGGAAGTCAGCTAGATTGAAATACACAGCAGCCAGCGTCTGCTACTTGTCAATCAGAGTCTGTGTCGTGTTCTGCTTTGAAAAGAGAGACCTTGCCTCCATCTGGTGGCCAGGATAGGTAGTTGCAGTCACGGTTTTAAAGACAGCTTAGATCGCTCAGTGTCCCGGAGGGACAGTTTTGAAAGTCAGTTTCTTTAAACTTACCTTACGGTTACGCCCCTTTGTCTTTTTTTATTTTATTTTATTCATTTTTTTTTCTCTTTCCTCCCTTATCCCCCTTCTGCTCATCATAAGTGGTCAAAATTGAGCTGTGATTTTGAAACTAAGGTTGCAATTTAGCGGTTTTTAACTGTCATTCTTTGCCACCTCTGAAGCTCCAAAACACTTTGCTATTTTCCACACATGTGTAGAGCACCTGTTCTTAAATAACTTACATCACAAACAAAGCCACAGCTTTATCACTTAATTACTGGCCGAAAGGTTAGTGGTCCATGTCACTCAAAGTTAATATTCTCAAAGTTAAACAAGCATATTAACCGTTCCTAAAACAAAGGAGTTGTAAGTCGCAGGGTTGATTTTCCCTTGCGCAGCCTAATTAAACGCACATATTTGAATCCACTTCCCGCGGTAAAGTGAGTCATAGTGCGTGTTTGCTGTTAACAGTTAAAGTGAAGCCACTTAACAGTTGTTGTTAGCAGTTTGTTGTTTAGCGCTGAGCTAAATTAAAGTGTATGCGTTGTTGCTTAGTGCTAAGCTAAAATACAGCGTTGTTATTTGTTGTCTGTCGTTTAGCGCTGAGCTAAACTACAGTGTTGTTACTTGTTGTGTTGTTATCCATAGCTGACAAAGAATGGATAGTAGCGGTTCTTCAGTCAAAGGAGCTGAAGGTCCAAACCATTCCATTGGAATGGAGGTCCAGGATGTCATTAGCTCACTGCTTAAAATGACACCGGACGAACAAACCCGTCTGAATCAGTTTAACATAAAGGACTGTGAGAGGAGAATTCAGGAATTGGTGGAGGAGGTCCAGAGCAAACCTAAACATAGATTGGTAGCAGATGTTTTGGGTGAATTAACTGCGTTATACCACCGAAGGTTAACGCTAGAGACCGATCTGCGTAACAGAGAGGTTGAGATGCGGATCGCAGCTGAGGAAAGAATCAGGGAGCTAGAACAGAGAAATGTTCAGGGCAGCTGTCATCTCACAGAGGAGCGAGAGGAGGATCGCATTAGCTTGCAGACAGAAGGATCTGAGTGTGAGAACTCCAAAGGAAAACATGGAGATCACACCTGGAGGACATTGGAGGAACTGGGCCCTCAGACACCTTCTGAGCGAAGGGTAAGCGAAGGTCAGGACAGATATAGCAGTGTGATACAGAAAGAAATGCCTAAACAACTTACGGTGGCAATCAGGACTGATCCACATGATGTAAATCATGGGAAAACACCTGCTTCCCACCTGACCCCTGACACGGCTCGCTATGATCTTTTCCCCCCACCAGGGCGACGAGAGCACCGTTCCTGGGACACAGGTGAACCCCACTCCTCTGAACTGCGTCCACAGACAAGAGTTCATGACAGGGATGGTCCCCCTGCGTCCCACGAACGGCCGCTGATGCCAGGTAGGTGGTCAGAACTGGAGCCTCCCTCCCACCGTGGTTACCACAGGCAAGAGTCGTCAGGAGAGGACTCAGATGGACCAGCTCCGATCCCTGAACAGGGACTGCGGATGCGTCAACTTGAGTCCCTGGCCCGAGACATAGAGCGTTTTGATCCTAGCAATACAGAATCCACCATTGATGACTATCTCAGAGAGGTAGAGCGCTGTCTGCTAGACTTATATAGCCCCTCAGCTCGAGAAAAGTTGAAGCTTATCTGGAAAACCACGTCCAGAAGTGTCCATGTTTTCATAGAAAGCCTCCCTCCAGCTACACGTGACCGTTATTCAGCTCTTTGTCAGGCTTTAAGAGAAGAATATTCGGCGTTTACAGACCCAGCTTCGGCCACTCTTGGAGCTTTTGCAATTCAGCAAAAGAGAACTGAAGCACCAAAAGAGTACTACCGTCGCTTGCGGGCTGCTTACTTTCAGGAACGAAATGCTCCCGGCTTGGAGGAAGACCACACTTTCAAATCTTTGTTCCTCCATAATCTTCATGAAGGCGTGCGTTATGAGGTTACCATGCATTGTAGAACCAAGAAACTTACCATGCAGGAAATCAGGAAATACGCGCAGGTGGCATGGGAAACACGTGTCCGGCCCAACAAAGGAGCCGATAGTGATAAAAGGGTTCTGCAGATTCAAGCCGAACCAGAAAAGAGTTTAGGTCTGGAGGGACATGAGATGCCTCCCTTCAAACCTAAAACTAGATTTGGCCCTAAGAAGCAACATGGTTTTGAGCCGCCGCAGAAGAAAGCTTCCCAGGATAGGAGAGGTCAGCATGGCAGCATGGAAGGTGAGAGGTTTCAAAAATGGCACAGGCCGGATCCAGCTCGATACGGTAAGCAAGCTGACAGGCCAGGAAAGCCGAAAAGCACACATGACAACAAAGGCTGGAACCTGCGCATGGAGGAGTCAATGAGAAAGGAGATAGAGGAGACTTTTCGCAGGTTGCTAGCCGAAACAGTGCATCAGATCGCGCCGCAGCCGTCCCAGCCATCACCCAATCCTGCCGACCCTCCAGGTAAGCCAGGCCCAAAACCCCAGCCAGCATGACTAGGCGTGGAGCAGGCTTCCCCTTCTAACAGAGTTTATCTGATTAAGGGGGGGGACCAACCGAAAAATCACCAACAACCTTCTAAGATCCCATCAGCAGGTGATCAGAAAGCCCCTTTTCTAAGGTTTCTAGGTGAGCTAAACCATCATGAAAATGCACACCGCTTATACTGCTCGACAGTTATCGGAGGATGTGTAACTGCAAATGCTCTTTTAGACACGGGTTCCGAGATCAGTCTAATGTGCTCAGATTTGTTTGATGAGGTGACCAGAGCTATGGTGTCTCTTGGGAAACCGTTCCAGGTGGAGACCTGTGACGTGGGCATCACCAGCTACACTCAGGATCAGTCATGCATCACCAAACGGGCGTGGTTAGACATCACTTTCCGTGACATGACCCTGGTGCACCCCATCTACATATGTACTTTGGACACAGAACCTTTTCTTGTGGGTCAGGACCTGTTGAACAGGTTAGCCCCACTCATTGACTGCTATCATGGTCATCTTTGGGCCCAAGTGGGGACTCCCAAGCCCCTCACTTCTGGAAGTGGACTGTCCGTCCCTATCAACCAGGTGACATGCTCTGAGGAGCCCAAAGAACTTTTAGCACCATTTCTGCCTTCCACAGAGCCGATTTCCAAATCCTCTGACACACCCCTGCTTGAGCTGAACAACCGCTCAGCTTACCTTTTAGTGGAGAATCCAACTCGCATGCCGATCCAAGTGGTGGCGAAGAAACCTGGGGTGCTCATCGAAAGCTCTTTCCACGACTTTGAGCTGAGCATTCCCGTCATCGGAGACCTGCCCTTATTCTTGACTGGCAGACAGGACTCTCCAGACACCGTGTTTACCTTTCCTTCCAGCATGATCCAAATCAGGCGACATGAAGCTCGGCCTGCTGGATCCATTTGTGGTGCAACGCTTGAAGCTGAAGGAAATCTGTTGGTGTATGCGATAGCAACCAACCCAACAGAACCAGCACCAAATCAACCAGAGAATTGGGACTCACCCACTGAGCCCTGCCCTGGCTTCGAAACAGAAATCATGCAACAGCTGGAAAAAGCTGATGCACTGACCACTGAAACAGAGGAAACAGCACTTAAGGAGCTGTTTTATGAGTTTCAGCCCATTCAGCCCAAAGATTCAAACGAACTTGGGATCCCACTGACACACATCCATGACTCACCAGTAGGAGAACACAGAAGCTGCAAAGCTAATCTGAAAACTCTCCAACAGGTGGCGTCCCGGCCCTTAACGGCCCAGGACACCCAGGAGTATGTACAAGGCTGCTTAACCTGCAGCCAGTTACAACCCACACGGCCACTAGACCGAGCCCTGCTTCAGCAAAGGGGGGTTACATTTCCGTGGTCACATTTGCAGACTGACTGGATCGGTCCAGTCCCCAAATCGTCAAGAGGTAACAGATATCTTTTGACAATAACAGGCAGTTTCACAGAATGGGTCGAATGTCTGCCGGCACCGAATGACACCGCTGTCACCACAGCAGCCCTGCTGCTAAATCACGTTTTCAGCCGGTGGGGCCTTCCCCTGTCCATCGACTCGGACAGAGGAACGTCAAACATTATGACCGTGCTTTTCAACATGTTGGGCGTGGAAGTTAAATTCCACATCACCTACCGCCCACAGTCATCCGGACAGGTGGAGCGAATGAACTGCACCGTGGTCAGCATGTCAAAGGAACATGCCAGCAGCCATGACAGGGACCGGGATACAAAGCTTCCCCTGGTCCTAATGCTAGTCCGCTCTACCTCACCATGCTCCACAGGGGTGACACTTTTCCAGATGATGACAGGAAGGCAAAGGACACTTCCCCTGAATCTCATCTACCAGCCCGAAGACGTCAGTGTGACAACCGTCTACACGGCACACCAGTGCGTCACTGACTTAAAAGACCGTCTCCGAACGACTTTCGCGTGGCCTCGAAAGAACCTAGAAGCCAGCGTGCAAAGTCCAGAGTACAAATGGGTTCATGCGAACCAAATTAAATCGTCCACCAAACTCTCCTCGCAGGGAAGGGAGCCTAACTCCGCCCCGCCGAAGAGAACAATGCATAGCATTAAATAGGACAAGTGCATGTTCAATCAGGACACTTTAAACATGCACTAAATAAAGCAAGTGTCCATACATAACTTCACGTCTATAATTTCACACTCAGCCATAACACCATGCATTGCTTTGGAAACGCTCACAGAAGTGGTAAAGAATGACATGATGTATACTCAGGTTGTTAGAGATTTAATGCAGGACCTCACTCGAGAGGTTAGCTCATCCATAAATAGCCTTGCTGAAGGACGGATTCCTCTGTACCTGGTACCAATAGATTTGGTCGAAAAGGTTCTCAAATCTGCCTCTGGTGAAACACTGCAACCACCACAAATACACCTGGCGTACAGCCTAGGTAGTGCAATTCCAATATTTGTTAATCCTGACAACTTGGAGATAGGATTTATGCTAAACCTTCCCATCATTGAAAGAGCTAATGTGTATAGGTTTTGAATCAGTATTGAATGTCGGTTTTTGGCAAGGTGAGACCCACGTACACCTACAAACTCCCTCAATATTGGCCTATCATGATGCTGACCCCAAACTTTATTTAGTCACTAATTTGGATTTGTGTACCAAAACCAAAGACATCCACTGGGTATGCCCAAGCAACCCATTTATCAGAGACGTTACCAATTACCTGTGTGGTCTAATGAATCTCCTGAACAAAACTGTCAGGCTAGAATGACCCTTAAAGATGCAGGTGTGGAAACCAAAATTGAGCGGGCAGGTAACCGCTGGCTCGTTAGCACCCCAGAGGCAGAAGCCCTGTTATCCTACGAGCAGCATGACACAGTTACTAGACTAAAACTGCCCAACCAAACCATTTTCTGTTCCCCACCTCAAGGTGCTCCAGTCCACGTTGGAAACATGGTTCTGCATCACCTTGACGTTGATAAATATGACTCAGAGAGTGAAATAATAGATGTCTTTAAGGGATACAATTTCAGCATTGATGTCGGCATTGAAAGACAGCTTTTACTTGCAGGCACCCAGCTGATTAAATTCAGTCTCACTCCATCAGAGTTGAGCTCGGCCCCTCTGCTTCGCTTCCCCAGAGCTACAGAGCCGACCGACACTCACATTATGACCATTATTGTGGTTCTCCTTGTATTTGGATGGGCCATCACTACCGCGATGGCGTATGCAGCATACAAGCAGATCAAACAGTTGCAAACCAGGATTGACGCCCTCACCTTTGTCGCTCCCAGGTTCGTAGCACCAGCTCCTTGAAGGCCATAAGCTTAATAGACTACGAACCGCTGTCTCTTTCCTTTCCCTTTTTCCCTCTCTCCTTTCTTTGGTTCAAAGTTCAAACCTGATGACCAATGAATGTATTGACAATGGTGATTGTGAAGTTTGCATTTCTTTTTCTTTTTTTTTTATTACTTTATTGTTGCCTTATTAGCCAATAGAAATGACTAGCTATAGCTTAGTCCTGCCCAGGCTAGGTCACTGACCCAGGCACAATGAATGCTTTGTTTTCCTCCTCTTGGATGATGAACTGAACTGCATGAATCCCAATGGACTACTAGAAAGACTATTAGGTTGTTCCACTCATGCACAATGGATTTTCGTCACGCCAGAATGGACTTGGTTGTAGCTTTAAAGACTGTGACCAGCATCCCACTCTTCAAAGCTAAAGGGGGGTATGTTGTGCCAGTTCAGACGTGACAGAAAGCGGTAACGGACTACGTTACCCATGATGCAATGTGGTCAAAATGGCCACCAACTCATGTGGTCAAAATGGCCACCAACTCCCATCACGCAACACGGCAAAATGGCCGCCGATCAAGGAAACGGCATCAATTCGGGACGTAACGGACTGCGTTACCCATGATGCAATGTGGTCAAAATGGCCACCAACTCCCATCACGCAACACGGCAAAATGGCCGCCGATCAAGATAAAGTTGCTATGGTGATGGCTATAAAAGCCGATCACACACGATGAGCTTCCTTCTTCCCTGGCTTTTAGCCAACCCGAGAAGACACGCACAGCTGATTCCCACGCGTTCGATTGCTCGCTGGACCGAGATTTTTCGACGCAACGGTTATTCCCTGCTTTATAACAGGAGGTCGACTTAAATAAGTACTTTTAAATTCCCTCTGATCAAAAGACTGAGAGACGCCGCATCTCCCAGTGATCGAAGAGGACCCCGCTTTTGTCTGGCCAACAAAGCGACTGTTGAACCCGGAGGAAGAAACGAAGCAGCTTCTTCCCCGTCCCGCTGCAGCCTGTGGACAACTGCGCTCGTCGAAGCGCGTCCAGAAAGCCACACTCGGAGCGTTCCGGACCAGCCCCGAGGCAACTCAAAGTAACGGGGTTTTTCCCCTTTCATTTCTGTCTCACCAACAGGGTGTTTAGAAGTGCCTGGGCAGGCGTAGAACTTTGTAGGTGTTGGTTAATGCTTTTATTCCACGACGAAGTTGGAATTATTTTGCTGAACATTTTCTTTGTACGTGCATGCATTTTACAATTGATTTGCTGTGTTGATTTGTGATCCATCAAGAACCCCGCCGTGGGTTACCGATTTATCTCTTTTCATCTTCTTCCCTGCTTCCCCTCTCTCTCTCTTTTCGCTCCTTATCAGTTTAATTTCTTTGTCCGAGCTCAAGTCGCGGGCTTTGCTTTAAACTCCTAGTTAGCCCCCCCCTCTCGAAACGAGGCATTGTCCCATCAGCGTAAGCGTGGTTACGTTATTAGGACCTCCCCTCATACGTCATCGTAGCAGCCATCTTGGGAGGGTCACGTGTATCTGGACTGTAGGTAGCTTAGCTGAACTAGCTTTGTGTAAGACATCAAAGCGTCCAGTGAGATTCCCGAAGCTGTTCTGTCTGTCAATGCTGATACGTGAAATGCCGATGTTTCGAGGGCGGTGTTAAACAACTTTGAGTTAAGTTAAGATCTGCTAACCGCTCATTTTAATCCATTGTTTATTTTTGTTTTGTTCTTTATTTCCACATATATATTTTGCATGTTTTAGTTTAGTAATGAGTAAGAATTCCAAAGTTGTTTGAATCAGAGAATTACTGTAACAGGGAATTGCTTTTGGTTCAATAAAACCAACCACTGCGGAATAGACATTGTTTTGTGTTCAGTCCAATTCACAGTTGCCTGGGTATTCAGAAATCAGAGCTAACCTCCTTTGGAGTTAACATCTGACATTAATACAGAGACAATATCATTGGATGGTGATAAGGAATAAGGATTTAAACTCTAATTGCAGTTACATTGGGGTTCTCACAGCCTGCTGGATAAACCTGGTCGGTTAACAGTCCGACCTGATCATTTATTCCAGCATAAATGAGTTCATAACAGAAAGTTAACTAATGCATTAGTGGTATAAATACTTATAAGCTTATAGCTAACATCACCACCATTTGAACTATATTTGTTATAGCGAAATTTTGAGTTGAATGATTTATTATTTAAATTATAATACCAAATTATAATTAATAATGATAATAAGCATATTCAACCAGCTTATGGCATAGCACTTTGCAGTTAAGCCATAGATTTGTTCAGTAATTTTTAAGGGATGCTCATTGTATTCTAAATTGATTTGCGTCTTTTGTTATTAAAAGCAAATTACAACTTTTTTGTGTGATGGTATAAAAAAAAATAAACATTTGAAGAGCCAAAACGTTTTGTTTGCTGTTATAAATAAGCCACAGCTGCTAAATAATTAGTTTTTCATAGCACAAGGTGCAGATTATGCAAAAACTATATTGAATATGAATTTATCGGAATCGGTATCGGCAATGAAAAGCAGAAAAATATCGGTTATCGACAGCGGTTGAAATTTCTAATATCGTGCATCACTAATTTTAATAAATACCATGTAGTGCCTCAGCCGTTTCTGTTTAAGAGTTTTGTTGCACTTCAAATAAAAGTTTTGACCACTGACTGATGAATTGGAGCAGAGTCTTTTTTTATTTTCTAGATGATTTTTTTTTTAAATCTAACAGACATGCGGCACGTGTCGTCTTGTTGCTATCTCGCTAGGCTAAAATTGCTCAAATTTGCTACATTAAAAATGTCACCCCTCAGGTGGAGGCAGGTAAGACGAACTTACCTCGATGATATCTGCGTTGGTCCGGCTCTCGTGCGGCTCGTTGTACTCCGTGTATTTGAGCAGGACCTTGTCCATGTCGGTGCTGGCATACTGGAACAGCTTGTTGGCGTGGTTGAAGATGATGAGCGCTATCTCGCAGTCGCACAACACACTCAGCTCGTAGGCTTTCTTCATCAGGCCGAACTTTCGCTTTGTAAACGTGACCTGAAACACAACGGAGCAAAGAGGTTTTTAGTGGGGGACAACAGAGCGGAGGCCGACAATTAGAAGCCAACAGCAGGTCGACCAGTTTTCAAACACCTGGTTAGACGTGCCGCCATTTTGAAATCGCTCACATCGTTAAACAGAGAAAAGGAATCACTAAGATACTTATGTCACCAACAGATTTAAGACAAACACAACCATAGCACAACATTTTAAATTTCTCTTGATAATCAATGATTTTTTTGACCAATTATGAGGACTGATGGGGGCTTATCCTCAATTTGGTCCTTCAGTTTGAAGAAAAAAAACAAAACAAAAGAGCTTGAAGCGGTCCTTGCAGGTGGACATTGCTAACTGGAGACACATGACCACATTCTCCTCCAGTAGTCCATGAGTGGATTATGTAAACTATTTTAAATCCTGGTTATCAGAGCAGGTACAAACTACTCCCATTGTAGGTTTAAGCTGCCATTGTTGTTTTTTTCCTGCATTTTTTATTTTGGCAAAAGTACAAATTGGCAAATGGATGAAATGACCAGCATGATAAAGTAACAACAGTCACAAAACCACAGAAATAAAACTCTACTCTGTGTATTTTCATTCTTCTGAATTTTAAAAATAAAAGGAGCGATCGATACAAAACTATGAAACTACTTTTCAATCATAATTAAACATATATTTCCCTTTAATTCTTTAGTATCAAATAATAAAAAAAAAAAGTATAACTTTTTTTTTTTAGAAAGTATATAAACGTTACAACCTGCTGATTTTACTCATTTAAACTAATAAAGCTTAACTTGGTAACAAATCATGTCACTGTATATGAAAAATGCTGCTTGATTTTGTGTTTTCTTTTACATGTGAATAACTTTTGGAGCAGATAACTTTTTAAAATATTATTTTCTTCACGTTTTAGCCACCTACAATATAACCCTATATGTCCAGATTTAGACAATACAATGTATTTTATTTTCATATGGTCCTAATTAATGAGAGTGAATGATTGTGTATTGATCAATAATTTAAAACAACGAGATTGCAGCATGCAGGGTATAGATTGCTAAAAAGTTTAACTTTGTTTTTTTCTGCAGACAAAACATTTACAAAGACGGACAGAATCTGAAATTCCAAACAATAAATGTTCTGGATCTTAAACATTTAAGACAATTAATAAATGTTAATTTGATTAAAGGTAAAAAATTGCCACTCCAATATGACCTCTTCCAAAGTAATTCAGTTAAGTTCAATAAAAACTGGGTTTTCACTGTTTAGTGTTATGCAAAAGTTATTTCTGTGTGGTGCTCAGGGATGGTTTGTGAATAAGCGTGAAATAAATTAAGAGTCTCCTCCTCAAACTATGTGAGAAAACAAACTATTGGGAAGATTCTGGCTGCAACACCGCATCAAAATAAAGAGCAACAATCAAATGCTGTGTTTAACAAAACTGGCCTGTCTGCAGACGTTCTGACGGCCCATATGAGGAAAGGAGGACTGCATTTTAAAAATGGTACAGGAACAAATAAAAATATTTATTAGTCTGATGAAAATATAATTTAACTTTTCATCTATTCTAAAAAGAATAAAAAAAAAAACTAAAGTGGTGGATCCACCAGTGTGAAACAAGGTGGCACATCTCTTCCAGAGCAGATAAATTAAGGTAAAACAAGAACTTAGAAGAATTTGGACCAAGGAAACCTTTACTTTACTGCAGAAAATATAAGCCTACCTAAATCATATTGTTACTGTATGATACTCTGCACAAACTAAGGCTCCACAATGCCTCTATTAGTAAGATACTAAGTAAACTCGTTGCTTCTGCACAACTAGCACAATATTAGTGTGAAACATTCACACTGATACTGGTGAGAAGTCTATAAACGACTCATATTAAGTCGGTTCCAAACTAAAATCTATTCTCAGCAGCTGGCATCTGCTGCAGATAAACATGTGATATCCCCAGAATGTCTGAGGTCAACAGGATATTTCTTGTTTTCATTTTCTGGGTGGGTGGGGTTGTCATGGATTTGTTGCTTTTCGCTTTTTAAAAAAAAAGTCGCCTGTGGGCTCGGAAAAGTTTCGAAATATAGCAACAAAAGATGCTAAATGGCCAATACTGGACTGTCTCTTCCCTCCTGAGACCACTGCCAGAGCACCTTGGGCTAGACGCTAACCAGCTTCGCAGCCAAACAGGAAGGAGCGGATTGTGTTGATTTTTCAAAATAAAATTCATATGAAAATTCCATGATATTGAAATTCATTTCAAACTCTAATTATGGTTAGTATATGTGTACAAATATATGCTGATAGATAGATAGATAGATAGATAGATAGATAGATAGATAGATAGATAGATAGATAGATAGATAGATAGATAGATAGATAGATAGAGATAGATAGATAGAGAGATAGATAGATAGATATTCAGCTTGTGGAAAGAATACCAGACAACAACACAAATTTTGCTACAGCTCTAGCATGTTAGCCAACATATCCATGATGGATTTATTTAGTTTGTTCTAAACATTTTGGTTAAACCTCCTGATATTCAAAACCGTGGCCCACACTGCAAAAACTGAACAAATAATAAGTAAAGTTTTCTTGAAGTTAGTGTATTTATCCTTGATTTGAGCAGGAAAATAAGATGATCTGCCAATGGAATAAGATTTGTTCACTTAAAATAGGAACAATTCATCTCCATCATCTTATTTCAGGTGTAGTATATCTAATTATCTCATTTTAGGGGTGAAAATACTCATTCCATTGGCAGAAAATCCTATTTACCTGCTCAAATCAAGGACAAATGCACTCATTTCAAGAGAGTTTTACTTATTTTTCGTTCCCTTTTTGAAGTGCAGAAAAATCTTTCCACAACCCCACAAAAAACAAGAAGACACACACACTGAAAAAACTGACTTTTTGGTGTAGTAAACTCTATTACAGTATTCGTCTTAATTTCTACTTTGTATTTTTAAGTTTCTGTAAGAACTAGAATTTCTGAAGTAAAATTAAACCTTTTTTTTAAGTAATACATGAATTTTGGAGAAAGAGTAAGTTTTACTTAGATTTCCTTAAACTATTTAAATGCTTAATAGTAGTATGAACATAAACCTACAAATACTGCATAAACTTTACTCAAAAAATGTTGCGTTTCGAAACGGTCGCAAGCGCATGCGCACTGTAGCTCACAGCAGGACCGCTTCTGCTCCGAGTCCAGACGTTACAGGATCACACACAGAGCAAGAGGTGGTCCCGACGACAGTCATTCATCAGGTAAGTTATTATTACTCTGCTTTAAATTTGTGATAACAGCTAAGTTTGCGTGTAGTTTCAAGTGAAATATGTCACTGTTCATAAGTTTATTAACTGACGTAGAACATGTTTCTGTTCTTTGTAAAACTTTTGGCGGCAACATAGAAGTAGCTAGCGTTAGCTTAATTCGACTGGGAGCGAGACGAGACGTTAACTTTTGCCCGGACCGACTCGCGAGGGGGGGGTGGGGGGGGAGAGAGACGTTAAGTTTTGCGCGGACCGACTCGCGGGGGGGGGGGGGGGGGGGGGGGGGGGGGGCGCGAGACGTTAACTTTTGCCCGGACTGACTCGCGGGGGGGGGGGGGGGGGGGGGCGGGGGGCGCGAGACGTTAACTTTTGCCCGGACCGACTAGCGGGGGGGGGGGGGAGACGTTAACTTTGGCGGGGGGGGGGGGGGGGGGGGGGGGGGGGGGGGGGGGGGGGAGAGACGTTAAGTTTGGCGCGGACGGGGCGGGGGGCGCGAGACGTTAACTTTTGCCCGGACCGACTAGCGGGGGGGTGGAAGACGTTAACTTTGGCGGGGGGAGGAAGACGTTAACTTTTGCCCGGACCGACTCGCGGGGGGGGGGGGGGGGGGGGGGGTCTCTCCGCTTGCCACTTAGAAAACTGTCCACTCGACAAGCCAGTCACAGTTTTTTCCATCTAATCAGAGTATGGCTTGCAAATACTGCAATCGGATGGTTAAAATCAAAATGCTGCAGCTTTTGGCAGAAATGACTAAACATAACGGTGGGATTGAAGAAAAAGCATAAACAGTTGAATATTTTAGCCTAAATTTACTAGGCTAAATATTCAACTGTTTATTTCTTTTTCCTTTTTTTTCTTCAATTACTCCCCCCTCCCCCCCCCCTCTCACTGCGTGCTCTGATTGGTTTGTGCATGTTCAAGTCAAAGGCACAAAATAACTCCATAGTAGCATCGCTGCGTCGTGCTGTGCGAAGCCCACCGCTACCCCCTCGTGCCACCCATCAATACTCATAATAAATTGAATATATTTTCTGTACATTTCTGTTATTACTGTAAATATGCCTGTCAATATGCATGCCTGCCAATGCATTAAAGTGACTGACAGTACTGCACACTGCATGGCAGTGTCTTATTAAAATATTTTTCTATTTATCAACAGGAAGCAAATCACATAAAAACATTATCCTCATTATTCAGGTAGGTGGGAAAATAATGTATGCATGATAGAATATTGTCTTATATTTGCCCTTACTCATCTATCAAAATGTAATATTAAAATTGTGGCTGAATATTTTTGAACATTGTTTTAATACCACAAATTGTGTCTGTTCTTTTTTAGTGTCCTTTGGAGGAGCCAGTGGACTTTGTAGACGGTTGGACTTGAGGTCTAGGGAGAGGAGGTAGAGGAGGAACCGTTATTCGCAGCCTTATACTGTACCTCGGGGAGAAGGAGGAGAAACTTATTGAAGACTGCTTGGTATGGCATAATTTTAATCATTTAAAAATAAATTTTTATGGCGGACTAAAGGGACATTGTGTAGGAATTACTGACATCTACCGTTGCGGTTGTATTTTGATATAATAGAAATCATATTGATTGATATCGATAACTATTAACAAATTCAAAACAGATATTTAAAAAGAAGCCCTGGCCATTTAATTTTGTTGCATAGCAACCTATTTTTAGATAAAAACACACAAACACAGACTGAACCTTTTATTCAACCACCTTTTTACCAAAACTGCAAGTTTTTAAAAAAGAAAAAAGTACGCATTCTCTTTGAACTCTTTGAAGGTGGCAAAGCTCGGTTCCTGGGCCTGCGCTGTGATTTGTTAGTATGTAATGAATTAATATTAACCCACATGTCTAAAATGCAAAAGGGGGGAAAATTGTTTTTCTATTGAACTTTAATTGACCCTTTTTTTTCTCCATCATCGACATATGTCTATAGATTGATGTATATCGTTATTGAATTATTGTACAGGCCTAGCAGACAGCAGATGGACAACAGCCGCTGCATGTAGCGGCATAAACAAGCCTCTATGCAAAGAAGTGGTCCGTCAGCACAAGGCAAAACATGGCAATGTTGTATTGTTTTCCTGATTCAGGTTTACCAGCCTTCTTTCGACTGCTGTGACTAAAATGACACCTGGTTTGTTACTGACAGCCATCGGCCCAGCTGCACATAAATGCAGCATCAGTGTAACACATCATTACTGAACGTATAAACATGGCGACACGATATGGCAGCCAGCACAGAGCTTTCCATGTATATCCATATATATACAGTATAAATCATTATTCAGAGCTTATTAGAACACTTCAGTCTGTTGATAGGTGTACTTAGTGATTAATAAAAAAATACTTTTTAACTATTTGATTTTAAAGGGCTTCACAGTGGTGTGGTGGTTAGCGGTGGTTAGCGCTGGTGCCTTGCAGCAAGAAGGTTCTGGGTTCAAATCCAACCCTTCCTCCCACAGTCCTAAAACCATGACTATTAGGTTAACTGGCTTCTCTAAATTGTCCTTAGGTGTGAGTGTGTGCGTGAATGGTTGTTTGTCTCTGTGTTGCCCTGCGACAGACTGGCGACCTGTCCAGGGTGTAACCGCATGAGGGACTAAGTGGGTTAGAGGAGGGATGGATGTTTGATTTTAATAGATAACAGGAGATGTTATCTCCTTTACACAATGTCCCATTAAACGTTCAAATTAAGAAGAAAGTAGTCAAACAGATGTATTCTTGTGTTCTTTCTTCCCTGATAAAGAAGTCACTTTATTCATGCAGCTTTTTTATTTGTTTCTCGAATAAAAGAATAAACATTCTTTTTTGTTGTTGTGCATTACATGCAGGAGGACAGCTGGAGTGACGTCAATAAACATATCCTGAAAATACATGTTCTCCACGGTGCTGATGAGGATCCAGTTGATGTCTCCATCCTTGAAGGCCTGGAGATTTTGGCAGCATTCAACAGTACTGCAAAAGCCTGCTCGCTCCTCCTGGGACTGAAATATGCCCTGAACTTGGCATACCCTTCACTGATCTCTATTTATTCACTGGATTGCTGATTCGCCGTTGTTAGTACACATCTCTGTGAAGCCACCAGCCGCCATATTGGTACTCTTTATTTTCCCCCAGTAACTTGGGAATATGTGCTCTACAGCATTAAATAACGAGGATTTTCTCATGTTCAGGGGAGGCTTAAAACATTTAAAATGTCAAATGCCATATACTTTTATGTTATGTACTAAAACTATTAAGTACTGCGGAAGTCATGTGCTGAAATATATTGCATGTTATTTATATACACGCACACGTATATATAACATGCAATATATTTCAGCACATGACTTTCTCAGTACTTAATAGTTTTAGTACATCCACTGACTAGAATTACCTGTGAAACGTTTTCACTCAGCCAGAAAACTGCTTGTTGTTGCAACCAAATCCTGTGGGATTCTGTGAGAGTAGGGAGGAGCAAGATGGCGGCCAGTGACTTCAGTTTTTCAGGCAAATCAGCACTCCAGTGAATAGAGATTAGTGATACCCACCCACTTTGCACTACACTTTTGAAGTCTTCCAAAAATTTGGATGGATTTAAACTGTCCCCAAAAGTAAACACCTTGAAGTTTAAGTTGCTTTCCTACATGCATTTATGACTTTGCCATCTTAGAGGAGGAAAATGTGGCATCAAATGCCAATAATTAGCAGTGGGTTCCATTTAGTGTTAGTGGAAGATCGCCTTGTCATTAATGTGCACTTTTAATGTACATGTACATAATTATGTACATAATCTATACTCCACTGCTCAAAGTGTAAGTGGTTGTTTCTGTTCTGACCCTCGACCAGAAGTTATTTTAAGCATGTTTGTTTAAGTTAAACATTCTTGATGTGACATACGAGTATATTTCTGTAATGAATCTTGATGCTCAGTTTTAGAGGATTGTACTTTTTTCTTTTATTACATATTTAAATAGTACTATTCCAGTTAGACTGTCAAATTTCTTGCTGACCCATGACAGATTGCAATTTAAAACAATAATGTATTTGCCATCTTTGTTAAACTGTTTAAAATTGAGAAATAAACTGTTTATTGTATAGACTATTGGTTCAATTTATTTGGTAACATTTATCAAAATAAAACTGGCAATGATTACCTAATATTAGTGAGTAATATTAACATAATGAAGCAAAGTAAATGTCAAGCACAAGAAAATAATAAAATCTACTTAATTACTTCATAACAGCAAATTCTACAGGAATATAAAATTTACTTAAAATTTTGAGTAAAATGCAAGTTCACTTTACTTATTTTTTTTAATAAATCTAACTTACAACTTGGATGTAATTAAGTAAATGTTACTTAATATCTTCACAACTGTTATGTATAATGGAAAGTAAAATTTACTTGATACTGGCAAGTGAGCGTTACTTAAAATTGCAGCATTAAATTTTACTTAAATAATTTGAGTGCAAATACTTACAATATATTTTTTAAGTAAATCTTATGAGTCGTTTTTTTCAGTGCAAGTTGTCAGCACGGATTTGCAAAATAAACTGAAAGCGCAAAGTGGAAGAGATGAGAGGTGAGCTGGGATTGGAGGGATTTGGGTTGATTGGAGCTGAATTAATTCAGGTATCCCAATGACAGACGATGTGTCAAATGTTTTAGGATAATTATGCTTTTAACACTTTTGGTGAATCATAAAACGACAATTTTCTTTTTGTCCTTTTTAGCACATTAATCAAACAAACAAAACAGAAACGAACATAAAACCGTCTGTTTCATAGCAACGACTCACCTGCTTGTTCCTTTCGTCAGTGATCCTCTGGATCTGAATCTTTTTCCTCCCCATTATGCTTTGTAGTCGTGAACACAAACGTTGCGGTGAGTCAAGCGGAAAAGTGGCTCTCTGAAGATGAGTATGGAAGTGAAGCAGAAACACACTCAAACACGGTCATGCATTTCGAGGACATGCGTGCACGTGCATTTCTGTGTCCAGGTGGGATGAGGCAACGCGGTTAACTCCTGCACCGAGAGGGCAGCGGCGATGAAGAGCAGGCGCTGCAACGATATGGGACGCGGAGCAGTGGAGGGGGGTCCTCAGTTCATCTTTTATTCAGCGGGGACTGATGTGTGCAGCTGCTGCGGCACGGAGGATGTCACTCCTCTCCTGCATAAGGAAAAGAAACAAAATATGTATTCATTAAACAGCATTTTATCAGATTATTGGGTGCTATAATGTTAAAAACAAAGAGCTAATGCTCAGTTGAAACAGCATGTGAACAAAGACCAGTTTACTGATTATGAGGGCAGGGGGGGGGGGGGGGCACCCTATTCTCTGCACCTGGAACAAACTAAAGGCCCACCCACTCAGCTTATGTCCTCGCTTTCATTTTTTTCATTTGTTTATTAGTTTTATTAGCAAATGTCGTGTGCGCGAAAGACAAAAGCCTCCAGTAATTTTGAATTTGCTCGTTTTTTGCAGCCAATTAACACGACAGCTGTGAGCACAACGCCAGGGCTTTAGGTCCTCAAAACTGATATTTTAATGTAACAAAGCAGAACAACATTTGGCAGATAAAAGAGAAGGCAATGTGATACACATTAGCTACATCTGCTGAGACTGTATGCCAGAGATAAGTTACAGCAGCTCAAGCACTTTCCACTGTTTAAGGTTTTAAAGTCGACATTTCTGCATTAAGATTGATTGGAAATGTAGTCGGATATTCACAAATATTGTTGTACGCATTAGGGCTGCACAATTAATCGCATTTTCAATATAATCGCAATTTAAAAAAATGCAATTTCCAAATCGCAGAGTCTGCAATTTTTGGCTATTTAACAATTAGTGAATCAGACGCGTCCTTTAGGTGTCAGTAAAATGTTTAAAGTGGATTTGCCTCCACATGGAAGGGAAGATGGTTGCAGCAGTGAGATAATCTAACTTTATTACTTGTTTTAGAGTTTATATAATCATACATAGCATTAAGTACTGGTCAATCGGTTTAATACATAGACTTGTTGGTTGGTTGCACTTTATGTTTAACGAGTTTAGATGCTGTGGGTCTTTTAGCAACTAAGCCGCACGGCGAGGAAACAAAATGATTTGTTATTTATATTTAAAAAGACATGATAAATTAAACTGGGGGGGGAAAAAATCGCATTAAATCGCAATATTAAGATAAAAAAATCGCAATTAGATTATTTTCCAAAATCGTTGAGCCCTAGTATGCATTAGGCTTTATTATTTGCACACTGATGTTTAAATCTATTGCTTAGTCCTCTCAAACACCCCGTTTTAAAAAAACGGCATGGAAAACGTGTGAAGCATGTCTATTTGCATGCATGGCAGGAAAATGAAAATAGATCCAAATGAGATGCATATTAATGCCATCTGCAAACAGTGTGTAAAACGTTACTGAAGGGTCAGTAACTATGTTCACACTTGAATTATGAAGAGTCTTAGGTAATCTGATCCAAATTGAAAGCAATTACTTTGGCATCTTCACATGCACCCTGAGGTGCACTTATTGAGTGGAGCTCGCTGGCCCGCTCTATATGCAAATAAAAACGTACAACTCAGGAAACACGCATGCCGCTATGCGTGGGCAAAATTCTAGATATCAGTATTTTAAGTCTTTACCTGCATACATCCTGAATTATGTTCACATAGAGATGGTTTATAATGCTGCATTAACGGTTGGATTTTGCAGATTTTGATGATTTTATGTCAATGCAATTTGCAAAAAAATGTATTTTATGTAATTATACACACACACAAAAAAAAAAAAACTTTTCTGTTGATCGTAATTGCAGCTGAGGAACAGATTTTGTTTCATTTCACTTATAAACTTCAGCAGGTGAAGCAGCTGAAATGGAGCCTGTACTTCCACCTCCTGGTACCAGACACCTGCACTTTGTGAATTGATTGTATTAGTGCTGGTAAGGACTGCTTTGCGAGGCTCAAACAACATTTTGACTGAAGACCATAACATTAAGGCTACACAATATATCACAATTATATCATTACTGCAATATCAGTGTATTACAGGTGTTGCGAACTTGCATTTTTTATGCTAATATAATATTTAGCCAGTTGGATAGAGTCTCTAAGCAGCAGCAGATGCTAACACCAGACACAAATGTCCAAAATGCCAAAAGGTCAGAATGTCGGAAGCACAGATGAAAAGAAGAACAAAGAGGGAAATAGGCAAATATCACAACTGATATCAACACAGCAATGTTTGCCAATGTTATCGATTTTCTAATATTGTGCAGCCACATGTGCATGGCGCACGTTTTGAAGTTGATTTTCGTTCCCATTCATGCCCTTACAATAGCCCGACATGCAAAATGAGTTATCCTTTATTTACCGCAGTTGCCTCTGTGGCGGTGATCGATGCATTAGCGAGAGAATTATGGACTGACTTCAATATTAATGACTTTCTTACCCAAGAAGACATTACGCCTCTAAACAAAAGACCTGCGCAGTCGTAGCGGCACAAGCTTTTCATCTTCTCGCACGCACGTGCACAACACTGGTGTAATTTCAACTTGTCACCAGAGGGGGCAGACGTCTGCACAAACCCTGGAACTTACACTACGCTCCTTTAAGATTACTAACATGAGCAAATATAAATATGAACTTCAATGACTAATTACTCTTCCGCCTCAGCTGATCTACTTCACACGGGATTTTTACGATTATTCAGCCGTCCTGCGAAAACGCATTTGCCCCATTGCGTATTTTTTCCAAGTTTTCCATTTTTGTCAAACGAAAAACGCGTCAGATCATCAAACGTCGTTGTATCAGAAGATGGTAACCAGAGTAAATACAATTCAAGTTCAAATAAACTCAACTTCACTTATATAGCACCAACTGACAACACACGTCACCTCAAGGCGCTTTACAAAATAAACTCAATCAAATCCTCCAGATCTCCAGCAGAACCAGGCAGCTATAAAAATCAGCTTTTCCACCAAAATGGGCCCTATGTAGAAAAAGTAAGCGCCTCATCATTAAGCACATTGTAATATCAGGTGGAAAAAAAATTATTTTAGTAAATGCTATAAGATAAAGTTTCCCTTTGAGAAGTAATGTTCGAGAAAGAAACTCATCCTATATGCAGCTGTGCTTATCCTACCTGCAGTGATATTTTCATGCCTCTAGAACAGTAATTTAGCTTCACAGTTGGATCGCAAGATCAGGCATATATTAATCACCATTTCAGCATAAACATTTCATTAAACTCAGCCGGGTGCATGCCGGATGTTCTGCACATAAGGTAGCTTGGTTTGCTTGATTAAATCCAGTTCTACCTGCAGCTGAGAGGTGCTGAACCTCTGCTGTTAATTAATAAAATTACGAAACATCCTTTACTGTGAGCGGGACTGAACAGTGGCACAGCTGGTAGCACTGTTGCCTTGCAGCAAAAAAGGTTTCAAACCCATGCATGTTCTCCTTGTGCATGTGTGGGTTCTCTATGGGTACTCCAGCTTCCTCCCACGGTCCAAAAACATGACAGTTAGGTTAATTATTGCACTATTGTGTTATTATTACTGTATAATCCAGAGTCAAATTCCTCGTATGTTTACACATCTGATTCTAACTGGTCTCTTCAAATTCTCCTTAGGGAGAAGAAAGTTTGGACTACTTCCCACTGATATCATCACGTCAGTACTAAACAATACTGTATTGTTGTGTTTTCTGTAAATTTTGCATCCCTAATGCTGATAATGATAAAAACAAGCACTAATTTTGTTTTCCACATCTATCCTTTACCTGAAATTAAACGTATTTCTGCCCAATTAAGTGATAGTAGCGGTCTCTAACCAAAGAAGAACCAATTTATAACCACTGTTATGATCCCACTTTCTTCATATTAGACATCGTTTGAAGGCTTATTATCCCTAAATTGATGTCTCAAAAAAAGAATAAGATGGTGAATGCAAACAGATATCAAAGTAAAATATCCAAAGCTCATTACTAAATATTAAACTAAGCCCTTAATTTACTTATGGATTTATTTCTTAACGAATGGATTAATTTTCTTTGCAAAAGCTGTGTTGCGGGAACAAATAGAGTAAATGCATAAACACTGCTCCTGCTGCAATCAGACCGCCAAAACCTGCAACTTCTGTGAATGAGTCAAAACAAAACTATAAATTTAAGCAGCAACTGTAACCAAACACACAGACTACACACAGTAACAAGGAAGCTACGGCAACCACTGAAACTAGAAAGCAACCAAACTCACACAGACAACCCAACAGCTATGGTAGCCGATCTATGGTAAAGTCTGGCTGTAGCTACGGTACAAAAAGCTTTAACAGAACCACAGATCTGAAAGACCTGACTTGTGACCTTTTGGCGCTACATCTCCACCCAGTTTTAGAGTTGCATGTACCAAAACAAGTTTTTCTTTCCAACATTTTGTCCTTTTCATACAGAATCGCCCTTAGAAACAGACAGGTGAAGTATTTTTATTTTATTTAATATCTACAGTTTTAGTTGTTTCAACATTACGCGATTTAACATAATTACTACAGATGTTGTCACGTTGTCGCTCATCTAGCTGTGTACATGTCGGCACAGCTAAACACACGTGTGTTTGTACGTGAAGAAGCAAAGCGCCTTTCGTGAAAACAAGAACTTCTGACACATCAGTGAAGTGTACGTATCATTTCACAATGAAATCTAGTGAAATGATCCAGCTGTTTAGGCAAAGGGGGGGCGCTAAAGAACCTGCCTGATCGTTCTTTATTCGTTTTTGGTGCTAATGTAGTCTTCCAGCATTGTGACCCAGACTTATTATTTATAGTGGTAGAGTTCAGCTGGCTAGGCGAGTACTTCTATATCGGTCCGAGGGCGAATATAAAGCAGCGTGAGAGTTTTTCCTCCCCAAGAAGTTTAAAGCAAAACATGTTGGTGTGGATAGCTTTTATTTATCTTTATCCAAATTAAAGAAATAATTTAAATTTTTTTCCCCTTACTCAGATTACCTTTGATATTTAAAATTTGTTCGATGATTGAATTACTTACTAGATTTTTTTTTTTATATCTATGTGACCTTTGTTGTAAACTGGAATAGATTAAACCAATTTAACAACAATTATTTGTACGCCACAAGGGAATTTTGAATAAAGAAGATATTTGAAAACTGATTTGGATGTTTATTTAAAAAGAGCAACATAATAAAACGTTTAAATATCAGGATCTCTCAAGAAAGTATACACTTAAAGGGGCCTAGTCACGTACTGACTTTATGATTTTCTACACCAGTAGCTCTCTCTGGTTGCATACAAAGGTTGTCTGATTAAAGTATAACACCCAGTTGGCTTATCCTATTTTATTTTTGTGTTTTTGCTCTATTTATTAGCAAACAAAGCGTTTTTGTGTATGTTTACAATTCCAAGACCACGTGACTGGAAGTAAACAAGGAGAAGCAATTGAGCTTATGGACATATATTCAAGGCCAATCGTAGTTTATTTATTTTAAATACGTTTTTTATACAACAGCAACAGTGATACTAAATATGGCAGATAGCAGGGTCATTGAAATAATCGATGGCTTTATGTTTTAGAGCAACATAAATAGGTCGGTAAAGCCTCCCAGACAACATCAGCTAATGCTAGCTGTTATTAGCTTAATGGACACGGACATCCCAACGGCTGGGTACTGTTGGACCCACTGAGCAATATTATACACTGGAGTGCTAATCACCGTCTGTTTGAACGAGTCGCTTTGAAGCCACCAGCCGCCATATTGGTACTCCCTATTTACCCCCAGTAACTAGGCAATATGTGCGCTACAGCATCGAATAACGAGGATTTTCTCATGTTCAGGGGGGGCTTAAGACTTAAAATGTCAAATGCCATTTACTTTTATGTTATGTACTAAAACTATCAAGTACTGAGAAAGTCATGTGCTGAAATATTTTGCATTTTATTAATTTAAATATATATATATATATATATATATATATATTTAACATTTATAAATATATAAATAACAATATACAAAAACATATATTTACATATGTGTATACATATATATACATATATGCATATACACATACTTATATATACATATATATATATATTTAATATGAATAACATGTAAAATATTTCAGCACCTAATTTCCTAGTAGTTGATAGTGTTAGTACATCCACTGACTGTAGAATTACCTGTGAAACGTTTTCACTCAGCCAGAAAACTGTTTGTTGTTGCAACCAAATCCTATGGGATTCTGTGAGAGTAGGGAGTAGCAAGATGGCGGCCAGTGACTTCAGTTTTTCGGAAAAATCAGCACTCCAGTGTATTATATAGCTCAGTGGTTGGATCTCCAAGCTGTGCAGTGCTGCACCACACAATGCTCCACCCGCACCCCCGGTTCATTATTACAAGTTCCACCAGATTTAGCCCTGAATTAATCCTGTAAGCCAGTAGATCTGGTTTGCACCCAATTCCACGCAGCACGTGAATACGCCACCTTCTCCAAATCGCCCCACTATGCCACCTCCAATGGCAGCAATGTCGACATGCAATTCAGCGCTCAACGAGACGTCTACGTATAAATGTCTGTGATGGAGCCGAGCAAGTCACCAACGCTCAACGGAGGTGTGAAAAGAAGTAAGTAACCCTGACCCCGTAGATCGGATTGGTCTTCAACCACGGCGAGCCGTCGCTTTACTGCCAGGCGTTACAGGACAATCTGCTGGTTCCTACTGTAGCTGCGTCAATTGTCGCCATCTTGCTTTCTGATAGTTCTGCCGGCAGGTGATACAACAATGTTTATATTTATGATTATGTCTGCTGGTCGCGCCCGTTGCAAGCTTCTTTTCTTATTTGAAGATAAATACATGTTTTTTGTGTTTTCTTTTTATGCTCAAAATATGTGACTAGGCCCCTTTAAATCCTTAAACACATCTCACCCGGGTGAGTTCATTAGTCCATTGGTGAGATGCTTTTCTTCCCGTCTTTAACCGTAGATGTCCCTGCTTTCCTGTGGGATTGTGGTCAAGCCAGATGGAAAAAATTAAAAGCTCAAATGCAGAGCACACGTGGCGTCAAAAAGCCCACATTTTATCACATGTCCGGCTTGAGGATTAATAAGAAGAGAACCCAGCAGGTCGAGTTCTGCTCTGACGACGGACCGGATGGACCCGCACATAAAATCAAACGAGATACTCTCCAACTGTTGTTCTGCTTCCCCTCTTGCCCAAATATTATATATACAAGACCCTAGTGTATTAACAATATTACCAAGCACATTAGATGCTATTAAAACAAAACATTTTGATTATTACAAGCATACAGAGCGTCTACAGTTTCGCATCCTTGTATTCAGCTACTGCGGCCCAGTTTTGAGCTCCCAGCCCTCGCTTGACTCACGATGAGTCAGAAACAGCGTGGTTACCCTCTCTGCCTGAGGATCAAACAACTTTTTCTCCCGGTAGCAACCCTGCACATTATTAGAACCGGAAGAGATGGGATGAGACAACGCTGAAACCCCTGGTAGACCTCCATTTCTGATAAACACGACTTATTAAAAAAAATAATAAACACATAGATATTTTTATTTTTGGCACACCTGGACTGGGCCAACCTCCAGCCACTCTGCAGACGAGTAACACAGACCCCTTATACCAGTTTTCATTAACTGCTCTGTGTTCCTGCCAGTCTGAAAGTCTTTTGGTTCAACACATTTCAGAAGGTTAAGGCTTTTTTTTTATGTTTATTTCCGAGCTGTGCTCACTCTTTTAGTCCTGCACTATATTTAGAGTTATGATGTGGCAGCTGGATCAAGTTGCTAAGCAAGCGATAGGGCTGCTGTTTCTAGCATTACGTGACATTTAAAGCTTCATCACAAATGTAAGAAATTGTTGCTTCTCTTTGTCAGACTTTGTGAACTTGGTATCTGTATGTGCATTCCTACATATTCATTGTTCTGTCAAAAACAGAAAGGCGGAGTAATTATAAACATATCCAACGCTGCTATTGACCAATTGATTGCCATTTTGTTTACTTCATGAATTCGTCCACGAAAATGACCGATGTCATGCATTAAAAGCAACAAAACTAAAGTTAAAAAAAATGCATTTGGATTTGGAAATTAAGGCTGTTTTATAGCAATAAAATCATCCAAATACATTGATATTTGGTGTACAATGGACAAATGCAAGGTTTTTGTTATGCAACAGCTGAGACCGAGACCAGTCATTTCAGAACATGAAAGATGAAGTCCCTCTTCAGCTTTCAGGCCAAAGCTGCATCCTGACTAAAGGCCTGTGCAGACTCTGCAGGAAGAGACAGCTTTGTCTCAAGGCTGCAAAAACTGAAACAATGTTCTTTTTGCCCCGGACATTTCTTACTTTCCTACAAGAACTTCAGTGCAGAACTCCCAGGAAGTATTTATTGGACCCTTCCACTACCTACATACCTACCTGCAGTCTTTTCTTTCTTTCTTTCTCTGAAAATGCACAGGAAAAGCCCCGTGTCAAGAACGAGATGAAGGAAAAGGATGACGTCCCTTTGTTCTTCTGCAGTATGTTTTGCCCTATGGGTCAAATTTTCATTTAAAGATGAGCATCCCTGAAGCATGATGCTGCCATCACCACGCTTCTCTCTCTGGGCATGGTGATTTTGGCAATGTACAGCAGTGTCTTTGTGTCAAACAAACCTTTTGGAATTATGGCCACAAGGTCCGACCTCGGTTTCGTCTGACCGCGACGCATTTCACCAAATGCCCTCTGGGAACCACGGCTTTTGCTGTGAGCTATGGCTAAGAAAAGGGCACGAAAAGCCTAAGAGGAGCTGAGCTTTAGCTGGGGTTGATCAGGGGCCCTCTAATAGTTTAACATGAGGTTGGACGTATGGGTTGTTTCTGAACACGGCCCAATACCCGATAATAAGGGGGTGTGCCTTGCAGCAACATCATTTTTATTTGATTTCCTTCCTTTTAAAACGTTGTTGGTTTGTTTTTTCAAGTTAATCCGAAAGGGTTTGAAGTCACAGAATGTGGATATTGCACTGCAAAAATAGAACTACAAATAAGAAAAATCGTCTTGAAATGAGAGTATTTTTCCTTGATTTGAGCATGTAAATAAGATTATTTGCCAATGGAATAAGATTTTTGCACTTAAAATAGGGACAATTCATCTCCATCATCTTATTTCAAGTGCTGTATATCTAATTCTCTTATTTTAGGGGTAAAAATACTCATTCCATTGGCAGATAATCTTATTTACCTGCTCAAATCAAGGGCAAATACATTAATTTCATAAAAGTTTTACTTATTTTTAGTTCCCTTTTTGCAGTGTGTCCTGTTCAAATATGAAACTTTAAGAGGAGCGTGTAGACTTTTCAAATTCTTTCTAACAGGCCTGGTCAATAAACCGAAAAATTTACCAACACTGAAATCTACGACAATAACCGGCGTCATTTTGCCCATGTTGGTATTTTAAAAAAAAATTAAGAAAAAGTTGTTTTTATAGTAAAGGCCGGCTATGGTCATGTCCATTTAAGACAATGCGCTCCATATAGTCTGTAGTCACGTTACTCCACCCCATCCAGTGTGAAAGAAGAAACAAAAGAGGTAGTGAGGTTGCGAGAATGGAGGAAATTTTAAATGTTTAATAGAGCTGCTCGAGGATGAAGAGGAGCAGCTATTAAATACGTTGCGGCCACATCTGATCTCTGGTCCAGTCGCATGATTGACCCGTACGTTAGTCTGACAGATAAGATAAGATAAGATAGGCTTTATTGATCTCACATTGGAGAAATTCACTTGTCACATCAGCTCAGTATTCAATAATCAGAATAAGGTGACAAAAGTACCAAAAGTAGGACAAGGTGCATCAGTTATATACAGTGTGTCCCTCGTTTATACATGGATCAAAAAAAAAGTAGGACAGACTGCTACGTTACATCAATTGAAGTGATGGAAACTGCGCACCAGAGTGCTCGAGACGACATATTTTCCAGCCGGTACCGGGGAGATGGTCGGACCAGGTTTAAGCGCCATGCTGCATAAGACGTAAAGGAACAGACCCTTATTGCTATTACTACTGACAACGGTGCAAACATAGTTAAAGCTGCTGAGATCAATAGATGGACGTGAGTCCAGTGTTTGTATCTAGAGACGACAGTCTAGTGTTGCCCATTTAGCAACTTTTCAGAGCCCTTTAGCGCCTTTCTTTCAAAAAGCAACTTTTTTTAATGCCGACTTCACCGAAAGCACTAGTCGTTCTGGAGTCAGTGAACCATTTCAGTGCAACAGTTTCAGAGACAACTGACTTTTGATTCACACACAGCTTCAATCACTTATTCTCCTCGTTAACTTTGTCTGTCTGTCTTTTTTGATACAGTTTGTTTTATGTAGTGTGGATTCAGGCAATGTATAAAAATTCATAAATCATTTTGCAAAAAGGCCGTTTTTAGTTCCAAACACACTTAATCAGTATTTTAATAACTTTTTGTTGTCTTGGCAAAAGCTCTTCTACAGCTTGGGTCACAAATGTATGAACCAATATGCAACCTAGACAATGACGTCAACCACCCCAAAAAAAATCCTAGAGGAAACCCTGTACTGCAATTACCCGTTTAACTTTTCACTCACATAGAAAGTATTCCTGGATCAGTGCTTCTGTGTCTCTCTCTGTCTTCTCAAAGACCCTGTGGGTCGTGGCAGATGGCCGTTCGTGCTGAGCGTGGTTCTGGTTCTGCTGGAGGTTTGTTCCTGTTAAAGGGGAGTTTTCCTCTCCACTGTCGCTACATGCATGCTCGGTATGAGAGATTGCTGCAAATTCAACGACAATGCAGACGACTCTCCACTGTGGCTACATGCTCATCCAGGAGGACTCGAGGCAATTTGCATTTTTTTTTAACCTATTTAAATTAGTGTTGCGCCGATACCATTTTTTGGCCCCGATACCGATACCCGATACCTGGCTGTGCAGTATTGGCCGATACCGATACCATCTGTTTGAAATTGATGTGTGTGTGTGTGTATATATGAAGAACTGCATACTACTTAGGGTAGTAGAACTTTTTATTGCCTACCTGGAATGGGTGACAATAGTTGAATAAACTTTTGGCTCTCAAAGGCCAAAATAGTGCAACATTTGTGAAATTATGTTTAATAGTAGTGCAACGGTAAGACAGTAAAATTACATTAATAATTGAATAATCTCTTTTAAACCCTGAGTTTTGGCTCTCAAATGCCAAAATAGTGCAACATTCATGAAATTATAACATGTATAATACTAGTCGGGAGAGAGAAGGCTGCGTTCAAGTGACATACAAACATCAAAATGGTATTGTGCCCTATTTGTTGGTACTCACCAATACCGATATCACCATTTTAGTGCTGGATCGGAGCCCCGTCCGATACTGGTATCGGTATCGGTGCAACACTAATTTAAATAATAAACTACATTGATAACTAGCATGATTAAGATGTATGTACTTTACTTGGAATGTGTCTGAATCGACTGAATATACTTTTTTGTAAAGTGCCTTGAGATGACACGTGCAGTGAATTGGAGCTATATGAATGAACTGGATTAAATTGAGTGGAGATTTTCATACGTCAATGAATACAGCTGCTCTGCATCATAACGTCTTCTATTGGCCGTAACTGAAGGGGGACTTAAACTAGACAGCTCTTTACCCACCGTGCAGAAAAAAAATCCCGCTGCTGGAGGGGAGAAAAAAAAATAATTTAAAGACCTCCAACTTTACCAGTTTCAGGCAACACTAATATCTTTGATTAGTGAATAAAATGAGGGGCTACCCTACAAGGCCTTGTCTGGCTTGCCCTGACTCCTCTCTGCATGCCTGCCCTCTCATTACTGTAATTGACAAGTCCACCCCCCCCCCTCCCTCCCGCCGATAGGCTCAATTAAGACCTGGCCGAAGGACTGATAGGACACAAACATAATGAGGTCGCTGCTCGGCTAACACGCAGCCCTGCATGCAGCCAATCTGAAATTGCACAGCTGCATGCATAAAATCCCCAAAGCAGAAAAAAGAAACCGTTGCACATGAAGTAATGAATCTTAAGGAAGGTGCAAGCAGAAATATTAACAGTAATAATCAAAGTAAAATTCATTGGTGAGACCAACTTTGCTTTAATATCTGAAGAAAGTGATCCACATATATTTCTTTCTGATTGGAAACAACACAGTGAGGCTCAGGATGAGCGTCAAATAGCATAATTAGTGGCAGTGACCTTTAGCGGATTATTGCACTAGCCTAGGAAAAGTACAACAGGCTGGAGATAAATGTTTGGTGCCTTAAACTCGACTTGCGGTGTCCAGGATTTTTGGACAACCATCATGTCCACAAGCCAGGCAAAGACATGGGACTTTGCATGAACCTGAAGATATTTATTCATTTATTTAACCTTTATTTAACCAGGTGTGAAAACTGATAACTAGTTCTCTTTTACAATGCTGACCTGGACCTTTAGACCACACTGAGTTTGACGAATCCGAAGTCTATTTCAAGCACTCTTGGTGCTTGAAATAAATAATAAATAATTTAAAATCTAATTTAAAATCTAATGATTTCCCTAATAAGATGTGTGATTTCTTTTTTTAAAAGTATTAAATATAATAGAGGAAACATGCCCTAGGTTCTTTAAGAGCGTTAGTAGATTTGAATCCAACTGAAAACTAAACTAAGCTTAACTTTTTATAGAAAAGTGAGATATTTCTTTAAATACGGACTACATTTCCTAACAAAAAACAGAAAAAAACTGTCTCTCCTAGTCTCAAAGTTAAGATTTAAATAGCAGTTAAATCTTAACTTTGACTACCTTATTTTTTTTAATTAGTGGATTTAAAATCTTAACTTTCTAAATGAATCGTTGGTATCGTGATTGAAAATTTTGAAATCTAAGCACAGAAAATATATATAAAGGGACGCACCAATGCATCAGCCAGAGACCAGAATCTGCCACTTTTCTATGAACAGCTTTGATTGGTCATTGGCAGCTCAATTACAAAAAAAAAAATCTCATAAAAAAATTTAATCAATGTCTCAAATCTAAGAAATGCAGTCAATATACGCAGCAGTTTATTAAGCATTTAACTTTTTGACTTTGGTTAAAAAATAAAATAATTGGTCACATCTGGATCAGCAGTTCAGACCTAAAAGAAAACCTGAAATTGGAATTGGCCAACAAAAACCTGATGGGTGTACAATGGGTGTCGTTTCCATTTTAATTACAAATAAAGAAACTATAGATTTTCTCCCAGGTCTGCGCTGATCCTGCTGTGAACCCAGCAGACAATTTGACCTGTTTTATATGTAGTGGCATTTCCTTAATACTAGGCATATTTCTTACCTTTTTACCCATTTCTTTTTATGCCACTACTTATAGATGTTGCGCTTTGATCAAAGTACCTGACACCCTTCGCCATAAATTAATTTCCTAATGTATAACAGAGGAAATTCTGATTTTTGACTTCAAGCAATAAGTTTTTGCAACTCAAACAAAGAGGTGACATTTAAAATCTATAAAACAATTTCATTTTTTTCATTTTTCTTGTTTAACCCAGTCTATATAATGGACACGGCAATAACTGATCGCTGGGGCAACTGGATCAGTTGCTAAGCAATTGATGGGGTTGCTGTTCGTAATATGATATGACTTTTAAAGCTTGAACAGTGATGTAAGAAAAAGGCTGCATCTCTTTCTCATAGTGATTAGTAGACTGTACAGCTTTATGTTTAGCATTTTAGTCTAATTTACCTTTAATAAATGTATTTTTGACTTCCAAGGACAAACAATTAATACGGTAGATTGGGGGACGAACTTTTTCCAGGTGTGGTTGGCCTGCTGTAAATAAGGCCATGCAAATATCAGAGACATAGCCGGACTTAAGCCTGTCAAATTCCTCTCTAGAGAAATCGAACCTACTTTTGCATCAATTCAAATAGTCCAAAAGCGGAACTCAACAGGAATATATACTTCAGGTTCTTTCTAACAATGAGCTTTCATTAACGAACTGAACTTTTTTGAACAAGTCATTCAATTGACATTTATTCTGACTAAATCCAAATAATTTTTTTAATGCTTCATTTTGTTGTTATTTTAGCTTTTTTTTACAGGTTTCAATGTAAATTCAAAAGGTGATTTTGTTGCTCTCCTTGATAAACCTGGCTGTTTTGACAGTGGAGGATCGCCTTTTCAAAGCGGTTGTATTCAAGCAGCTTGGGTTCCTGCGCTGAGACGTCACTTGCGCTCGATAGCTGCTTTATCCAAATGCAAGACATTAGGAACTCAAAAAGTTTCATTACAACTACCAAGGAGGACCAAGCGTTAAACGCAGCTGTGTTTGAGACCTAATAAATGTGCAAACAGGGCTTTTTTGAAAATGTTTGTCCTCAACACGGGCAGAAGAAGACTTCATGAATAGCCCTCTGCTCCCACCTGCCACTAGCTGCCAAGCAATCAACGCAAAGTAAGGCTTTGTTCAAAACCAGTGCTGCTCTCAGCTCATTCAAAACGACTAAGTATGAATCTGGAGAGTTTTTTTTCGAAACGTTTTACTTGTTTGGGTCTTCCTTAGTAAAAACAATGTTTTTTTTTTAACAGTCAGCATTTTATTGAACGGTGGATTTCAGGACACTGTTGTTGAGTTTGGAGCTGATTTAACCGCTGTGGTCACCACGCCATAAATTATTCATGCAAAGCACAAAAAAAAAAAATAGCTGCAATGTCTCGTCACATTTAAGCAGCGCATATTAGTAAACTAACAAAGTTGTGCAAGCGAGTCGCCCCGTTGCTTCACTGCGGTGCCGTTTTTATGAGTTTAAATCTCCTGTGCGCTGATGCAGAGCTCTGTGACGTAGCAGCTCTCGCGTTATTTCCTCTTTATATCATCTGTTAAGACACAAAGGGGGAGTGTAGAAAGAGTTTGTAGCTGAGATAAAAGCAATAAAAACGCAAATCAGATTAATCTCTGCTGTGTGTAAACCACCTGAATCCGCAGGAAGCTCGGGTACCTGGGTAACCTTTAGCTTGGAGGTGAACGGTCTGCAAGAACGGTCCGGTCGGTCTATTTGGCGTGTTCGTATATTCTTGAACAACCAGCCCGGTAGCTGGGGTCTTATGGTTGGCAGGAGAGACAAAACGATACCAAGCCTTTTGGCCTAAAGCAGTCTCACCAGCGTTCACTTTGTTAAAGCCGTCAACACAGAAGCTCCTGCAAATCTTCAAAATAAGAGCCTTTTAGGATACATTTATATCCTATGAACATACTGTACACATCTACAATGTCTCCTGCACTAAAACGCAGAAGACTGCAGACTAACTTTGATGTCTAACAACAAAAAAAAGCTGTCCAATTTGTCAACATATATAGAATAGTAATAACGATATTGGACATTTAAACTTATGCTGCAGCCGCCACTCTTGGTGCTGTAATTACAGACTGCAATAACACTTTGTCAAATAATTAACACATCTTTACAAAGCCCCGATTACGTGTATAGCCATAATGATCATGCAAAAATCTGTAGCCTTTGCATCCCTACAGTGGAGACAACAAAAACAAACAAAAACAAACAAACAAATCCAGCATCTGTTTTCATCACCCAGTTTCTACCTGCTGTTCCTCAGGTACAGCTGGCCCTACTGTAAAATAAGGCCATGCAAATATCAGCAACCTAGCTTGACCCTCGCTATATCACATTCCGTGTGATTTTTTGGTTCAGGATATCTAACCTCCATTAACATTAATTCAAATTGCTCAAGAAGCAGAATATTTGTATCCTTCCTCAGGGCCTTTTTAATAACGAGCTTTCGTTACAAGGCTGAAATAAAATAAAATAAAGTAAAACAGCCTTGTCATTTGCAGTAGAAATGTGGGCCACATGAGCTCAGTAGAGACTTTTTTTTCTTTCTGTGAAGAGAAAACAAAGTGAAATGGGGGCGATGACAGATGGGAGT